>NC_057796.1:425043518-425260660 GCF_018294505.1 Triticum aestivum
GAATCGCTCGATCGGGTTCAGTTAACAGCCATCGATCGATCGCTCGGGTTCAGTAACGCGTAGCCTGCAGTGCAATCGCTCAGGTTCAGTTAGAGCCCAATGCCTCGCTCGGGTTCAGTTAGAGCCAACGCCTCGCGCACACGCGCGTACGTGTACGAGAGAAACGCGCATCGCTCGGCCCCCGACCTCCCACCGTAATCGGGAACTCCCCGAAATTTTCCTCCCCCTCGCTTCTACCACAGTTTTTTCCGTCATGGACGGCCCAAAGAATGTCATGCAGCTGCGTCTCCGGCCCGCCCAGGACGAAAAGCCCATTTTCTGTCATGATTTTTTGTCATAGAAGTAGGAGCCCACCACATCTATGATGATACCGGGTTTTGTCACAATTATCGTCATAGAAGTGTCACATGTATGACAGAAAAAAAATTCGTTCGGCCCTAAATGTCACGGATGTGTCTTTTTTTGTAGTGTGAGGATGGGTGACCTTCCGGGAAGTTTGACCACGGAGTGCGATTTGACTTGAGATTAAGCATATTGACCCGAGATTAAGCCATAGTGACCCGAGATTAAGAAAAAAATGAAAAAAAAATCTGAAAAAAAATTTGAAAAAAATTTGTTAGTAATGACACTTCTATGTGGTGCGCCATTACTAAGTCAGATAGTAATGGCGCACCAGATAGGCATAGTAATGGCGCACCACTAATGGCGCACCAGAGGTGCGCCATTACTATTTGTTACTAATGGCGTGATAATAGTGGCGCACCTATAGTGCGCCATTAATGGCCAAAACAGGTGCGCCACTAATTAGCCTTTTCCTAGTAGTGTTTTCTAAAACCTATTCGAGATCTGACCCTAGTTTGAATTTTTTTCGAGATCTGACCCTTTTGCTACCGCCAGGCCCCATGGCGGTAGGGTATAACAGCCTACCGCCAAGGTCCCTGGCGGTAGGGTTGCATGCCTTACCACATTTTTCTCCTAAGTAGTGAACACAGTGTGTGCTCGTGCCTACCGCCGAGCACCTTGGCGGTAGGGTTGTATAGGCTACCGCCAGCCTGTTTGGCGGTAGGGTTGTTTCCTACCGCCAAGGTCCTTGGCGGTAGGCTGTTAGACCCTACCGCCATGGACCCTGGCGGTAGCAAAAGGGTCATATCTAAAAAAATCAAGCTAGGCTCAGATCTCGAATAGGTTTCAGAAAAGGGTCAAAACACGAAATTTTGCCAATCATCAACTGCTAAGGGCATCTCTAAGGCAGACCCGTAAACCTCTCGCAACCGTCCGGACCGCGGAACCATCCAACGCCGACCTGTATCGGTCCGTGGGGCGGTCCGGACGCGATTTCTTCCGCAACCGGAGACAAAAGTGGGGAGGTTTGCGGGAGTCCGAACCGCTCCCAAGTCTGCTCCTGACCGCTCTGGCCCAGCAAAAATCCGTCACCCGCCCCTCCCGCACTTTCCTTCCGATGCACGCGACGCTTACCGCGCCGAATTCATGCCGGCCCAGACCACGCGGAGGTCGGCATTGATGCCGTGATGTGACCGGAGGGAGGGAGGGCGGCGCTGACAGACGCGACCTCTCGGCAGCCGCCGCTTCACTGTGGACGCAGGTTCCCGAGGAACAAACTCTAGCGCTGCGCCGCATTAAAGCGGCTAACCGGCGCTTCGCATGGCCTGGCCGCGGATATTTAAGTCGCGCTCCTGCGCCTTCCACATCGCATCCTCCTTCTCCTCCTCGCCGCACCCCCTCCTCCACATCTCTGGCGATGGGCAAGTCCTGGGCGTCGGCGCCAGCAGGCGGTTCTGAGGCAGGATCTGGTGGCTCGTGGAGACGCCACCCTCTAACTCTGGGGCTGTCATCCTCGTCGGGTGGCGGCGACTCGACACCGGCGGAGATCGTCATCTCCTCCGGTGACGAGGAGGACTAGCAGTCGCCGACACCGCAGCCCGCACCAGCGGTGTCGGGCCAGGTCTACGCCAGCACCGACACGGAGTTCGAGGAGTAGATGAAGCTGATGCTCCGTCGCTCCATCGTCCACACCAACAGCCCGGCTCCATCATCAGATATCACATTTTGGAGCAATGGTTTTATTTTAATTGCCATG
This sequence comes from Triticum aestivum, assembly GCF_018294505.1. Classification (NCBI taxonomy): domain Eukaryota; kingdom Viridiplantae; phylum Streptophyta; class Magnoliopsida; order Poales; family Poaceae; genus Triticum; species Triticum aestivum. The sequence continues at coordinate 425,045,617 of NC_057796.1, forward strand.
GCTTCCATGAATATGATCTCATGATGAAAATTTGCAAACACTTAAAACATTTGTCAAAGTTTATCAGAAAAAATTCAGATTTTTTACTGTTCATCCGGACTAATTTGAGCTTGAACTCAGAAGGGTACTTTCCCTATCAACTCCTCATTAATAATAATAGGATCCTGAGTATAGTACTATGTACTAGTATATGAGATTATTAAAATGTAGGTGTAGCAAAGTCCTTGAAAAATAAGATCCTGATAAGTGGCACACGTGTGACATGAACGCATGGCAACTTTGAAAGTTTTTGATCGTATAAGTTTAGTGACGTGAGGATGGCAAGTTTAGTTGTTAAGCATGATAACTTTTTTTTCAAATGGCAAGTTTTGGTTTATTTTTTCTTTTGAACGACAATTTTAGTTTAAAAAACGTCATGGCCCGAGTGCTGCGTGTGACACGTGTGGTATTTATTATTTTAGAAAAAATATGATGTGACACTTATCATCAGAAGAAAGAAAAAATGCATGCAGCGTATGCACGCCTGCCTTTAAATGAGCCACACTCCACGCCTTCTTCTGCAGAGTCACAGGCTCATAACCCAGTGTAGGCACTCCACTCGATCAAGCTCTAGCTCCTGCCCCCTGCCATGGCAAGCTTCAACCACGCCAACTACACCGCCCGGGACACCGGTTCTTCCCCGGCTGCGGCTGCTACGCCTACGCTCGGAGTTGGACCCCTTCCGCTAGACGGCCGCGAGTTCCGGCGTCAGGGACGTCAAGTTATCGACTTCATCGCAGACTACTACGACCACATTGACGAGTACCCCGTCCGCCCGGCCGTCGCTCCCGGGTTCCTAGCCCGGCAGCTTCCCGACACCGCGCCGTCGTGGCCGGAGCCCGACGCGCTCGCCTCGGCGCTGCGCGACGTCCGGGACCTCATCCTTCCCGGCGTCACCCACTGGCAGAGCCCCCGTCATTTCGCGCACTTCGCGGCGACGGCCAGCAACGTGGGCGCGCTCGGCGAGGCCCTCGCCGCGGGCCTCAACATCAACCCTTTCACCTGGGCCGCCTCGCCGGCGGCCACCGAGCTCGAGACCGTTGTTACAGATTGGCTGGGTAAGGCGCTACACCTCCCGGAGCAGCTGCTCTTCTGCGGTGGCGGAGGCGGCACGCTGCTGGGGACGTCGTGCGAGGCCATGCTCTGCACCATCGTCGCCGCGAGGGACCGGAAGCTCGCGGAAGTTGGAGGCGAGGAGAGGATGGGCGACCTCGTCGTCTACTGCTCCGACCAGACCCACTTCTCGTTCAAGAAGGCCGCGCACGTCGCCGGCATTCGCCGGGCGAACTGCCGGGTGATACCGACGTGCCGCGAGAGCGGCTTCACGCTGTCGCCGGCGGCACTGCAGGCCGCCGTGCGCGCCGACGAGGCAGCTGGGAGAGTCCCTCTCTTCCTGTGCGCGACTGTGGGGACCACTCCGACGGCGGCGGTCGACCCTCTCCGCGAGCTGTGCGCCGCAGTGGCGGGGCACGGCGTGTGGGTGCACGTGGACGCGGCCTACGCCGGCGCAGCGTGCATTTGCCCGGAGTTCAGCCACATCGCCGCGGGCGCTGAGGCCGTGGACTCGTTCAGCACGAACCCGCACAAGTGGCTCCTGGCCAACATGGACTGCTGCGCGCTGTGGGTGCGGCGTCCCGCGGCGCTCGTGGCGGCGCTCGGCACCGACGATGACGTGATCCTCAAGGACGCGGCGGCTTCCGCCGTCGTGGACTACAAGGACTGGCAGGTGGCGCTGAGCCGCCGGTTCCACGCGCTGAAGCTGTGGCTCGTGCTCCGCTGCCACGGCGTGGAGGGCCTCCGTGGCTTCGTGCGCGCCCACGTGCGCATGGCCGTGGCCTTCGAGGCCATGGTGCGCGCCGACCCGCGGTTCGAGGTGCCCGTGCCGGCGCGGTTCGGACTCGTGTGCTTCCGCCTCCTCCCCGCCGACGACGGCACGGCCGAGGCCACGACGAACGAGCTCAACAGGAGGCTGCTGGAGGCGGTAAACGAGACGGGGCGCGCGTACATGAGCTGCGCGGTGGTGGGCGGCATGTACGTGCTGCGGTGCGCCATCGGGAACTCGCTGACAGAGGAGCGGCACGTCCGGGAGGCGTGGAGCGTCGTGCAGGAGCAAGCCGACTCGGTGCTGACCCCGGCGGGCGCCGGCGTCGCTCCGGCTGCTCGTTCGAAGGGGCGTACGATTGAGGATGCCCGTCGCATGGAGACCAGCGTGCACGAGAAATGGCGCTCACCGCCGCGCACTGCGTACCACGTGATTCGTTCTTACGCGTTGGCTTTCCTCTTGGGAAAATAAGAGGAACCGGTGAGATTAGGGTGTATTGTTCTATCCATGGATTAATATTGGATTTGGATGTGAAGGTGTATCAATGGCCTGGAGAATCATTTCTAAGTGAAGCAGACATGGATCAATCATGTGTTTTTCAATAGTATTTTTTTGCAGCATTTTCATAAGTTTTTTTTTTCCTATTGTGGTGTTCATATATTGATCAGCTTTTCTCTATCATTTCCAGACAACTTCATTTGCTGAATTACAATTTATTTGGGATGAATTTTAAACAATGTCACTTTCTATTTTGTCTGGAAATTTCGAAATATTTATTATAATATTTTTCCTTAGATAGTTTTATTTTTCTCAATTCTTTATTTTCAATGAAATTTCAAAAGAGCTAAAAGAAGATTCAGAAGTAACAATATTTTAGCCATATTTCATTGATTAAAAATTGATTATTTCATATCCAAAATATTCACGTTACTATATATTATTTTAGTCATATTACAATAATTTCAGATATATTCCAGAAATCTAACACGTGTCAGATGTATTTCTCAATGTACAGTCAGAAATCAATGTACCGTCAACAGACATGAAAATGATTTGTTGGAATTGCTGAGGTTTGGGTCGACCTCAGACAGTACAAGAACTTATATGCCTCACAAAGACACATCGACCCAACGTTATCTTTCTTTCCGAAACAAGGCAAAATAGGAATATGTTGAGAGTTTGTTACCACATGGGTATGAAAAATGTTTTTACCGTGTCTATGCGTGGCAAAGGAGGTGGACTAGCGGTCTTTTGGGATGATCTTTACATTCTGGAGTTGAAAAAAAATATGAAGAACACTTCATTGTCATGTACATTTGCAATCGCGTTGGAACTAAATGGAGAAAAAAAAGTGCCTATGGGGAACCAAAGGCGAGCCAATGGTGTGTGATGTGGGTTTTGTTAAGGTGAATTAAACGGCTTTGAGTCTGGGATGTGGTTTTATGGTTGGTGATTTTAATGAGGTAATGTGGCAGAATGAGCACCTTTCTCGGAACAAGCGTACACACAAATTTATGGCTGATTTTCGTGAGGTTTTCTCTAAATGCAATTTATTTGATTTGAGTTTTCATGAAGTTTCTTGGACTTATAATAATAACCAGGAAGGTAATAAAAATGTGAAAGTACAGTTTGATCGAACGGTGGCATGCCTTCAGTGGTCTTCTATCTTTCCTGACCGCAAGGTTTTACATATTATTAGCTCTTGATCTTCCTCGAGTTAAGCACTCTTGGAGGTTTTTTGGGAACTTGATTGAGAGCTTGACACCATCAACCAGAGAACCAGTGGTGGGTTGTGAAACAATAGCAATCTGCCCAATATTTAAAGAATGCGGGACCAGACCCGCCAAGGAAAGGCACATAACACGATGACGTGCTGAATTGACTCCTAGTTTTGGTCGTACAAAGGGGCAAGCAGTCGGGTTGTGGCAACCACCTTTTGGTCGGGCGGTCCGCCGTCCAACATCGACTATTGATGACGAGTCAAAAATGTTTTTAAATACATTTCACAGAAAACAATATGGTTCCATTGCATCTTCAAATATGTTTCATACACAATTCATTATCGTTTCGACGACAACATCCAGCCTTATTTGAATTATTTAGTTCAATAATATTTCAGTACATTCCGTAACGTTTCTCCTAATTCAGTTGCATTCCAATTAACCGCATCCACATTCAACACACACACATTTGAAACAATTTCATCCACGTTCCAGGATTTCACACACATTTCAATTCATTTGGGCATTTCCCTATATAAAGCCATCATTGTTGGGACACTATCCTTTAGGTACATTTGGCTTTTAGGCCAGGCCCTCGGGCAGAAAAATTGGAGCCCCAAGCTTGCCGGGCTCGGGCCGTGATCCGGACCACCCATACCAAAGCCTATGTTGCAAAAGAAAAAAAGAAAAAGAAAAAAGAAGCAAACCCGGTTACTGCCACGGCGGCACTAGCGACGGCCACGTGACACGAAGGCGCATTGGTCGGTCGGCGGGCTCGCCTCCTTCCCGAGGAAGGAAAGGAAGGGAACGCAGCGCAGCGCACCAAACCAAATTGAAATGAAAACCTTGGAGGGAAAAACTCCCGCCAACATAAATAAAACCCCCGCCCCCGAAACCCCTCCCCCCACACCTCACAAAATCCGGAAAATCCCCGCACCGGCAGATACTCCGGAGACCCAGCGATCGGAATGGCGGACATGGGCAGCCTCGAGAGGATGGGACGGGAGCTCAAGTGCCCCATCTAGTACGACCGCTCGCCGCCCCGCCGCCCCTTTTTCTTTCCCCTCGTTTCATCGCGTCCTCGTGGCCATTACCTGGATTTGCGGACATTAGCTCTCCGATTTATCCCCCTTTTTTGTTGTTGATTGATTTTGACAGAATGAGCACCTTTCTCGGAACAAGCGATCACACAAAATTATGGCTAATTTTCGTGAGGTTTTCTCTGAATGCAATTTATTTGATTTGGATTTTCATGGAGTTCCTTGGACTTATAATAATGAGCAGGAAGGTAATAAAAAATGTGAAAGTACAGCTTGATGGAGCGGTGGCAATGTGACAGAATGAGCACCTTTTTCGGAATAAGCGATCACACAAAATTATGGCTAATTTTTGTGAGGTTTTCTCTGAATGCAATTTATTTGATTTGGATTTTCATGGAGTTCCTTGGACTCATAATAATAAGCAAGAAGGTAATAAAAATGTGAAAGTACAACTTGATGGAGCGGTGGCAATGCCCTCAGTGGTCTTCTATCTTTCCTGACCATAAGGTTTTATATATTATCAGCTCCAGATCTTTCCCGAGTTAAGTCCTTTTCGAGGTTCTCTAGGAACTTCATCGAGAGCTTGATCCCCTCAACCAGAGAACCAGTGGTGGGTTGTGGAACAATAACAATCAGGCCTAGTATTTGAATAATGCGAGACCAGACCCGCCAGGAAAAGGCACATGACACGATGATGTGCTGAATTGACTCCTCATTTTGGTCGCACAAGGGGCAAGCAGTCGGGGTAAGGCAACGTCCTTTTGCTCGGTGGTCCGCCGGCCAACATCGATTATTGATGATGAGTCAAAAATGTTTTTAAATACATTTCACATAAAACAATATGGTTCCATTGCATCTCCAAAGATGTTTCATGCACAAGTCATTATCGTTTCGACGGCAACATCCAACCTGATTTGAGTTACTTAATTCAATAATATTTCGGTACATTCCATAACGTTTCACCTATTTCAGCTGTATTCCAATTAACCGCATCCACATTCAACACACATTTAAAACATTTCATCCACATTCCAGGATTTCACACACATTTCAATTCATTTGGGCATATTCCTATACAAAACCATCATTTTTGGGACACTATCGTTTAGGTACATTCGGCTTTTAGGCCGGGCCCTTAGACAGAAAACTGGAGCCCAAGCCTGTCGGGCTCGGGCAATCGGGCCGGGCCACCCATACCAAAGCCTATGTTGCAAAAAAGAGAGAGAGAGAGAAAAAAGCAAACCCGGTTACCGCCCCGGCGCCACTAGCGACAGCCACGTGACACGAAGGCGCCTCCTTCCCGAGGAAGGAAAGGAAGGGAACGCAGCGCAGCGCACCAAACCAAATTGAAATGAAATGAAAACCTTGGAGGGAAAACTCCCGCCAACATAAATCCCCCGCCCCCGAAACCCCACCCCCCACGCCTCACAAAATCTGGAGATCCCCACACCCGCAGACACTCCGGAGACCCAGCGATCGGAATGGCGGACATGGGCAGCCTCGAGAGGATGGGACGGGAGCTCAAGTGCCCCATCTGGTACGCCCGCTCGCCGCCCCGCCGGCCCTTTTCTTTCCCCTCGTCTCGTCCGCGCCCTCGTGGCCAGTTCTTGGATCTGTGGGCATCAGTTCTCCGATTTATCCCCTTTTTTTGCTGTTGATTCTGACTGGCTGTTGTTCGTCAATTTGACCCTGGCAGCCTGAGCCTGCTCAGATCGGCGGTGTCCGTCACCTGCAACCACATCTTCTGCAAGTGAGTCCCTTCTGCCCGTTCCCCTCCGTTGCAATATCCCTGTGAAACTATCCGATCTGGGCTCATGTGTGCGCTCCCAACCTTGTCGCAGCCATTGCCTCACGGAGTCGATGAAATCCTCCTCCACCTGCCCCGTGTGCAAGGTGCCGTTCCGCCGAAGAGGTTAGTGGGCGTAGCTGTTGTTATCTGGGCCTTCTTAGCCTGCTAAAGTTAATATATGTATTGTGTAGAATATGTTGGGCTGCAAAATACGGAATTGTTTTCCCGTCCGCACAAAAATGCTCCACCTTCTAAGGATTGGATAGTGTTAATATGCATGATATGTCTGCTTTACGAAACAACTAAATATTTATCTAACTATATGCGAAAACCGGAACCATAGCACTATTAAAACTCCACAGAACTGATTTTGATGAGCCGGTGTTTACTGTAACTCTGCAAGTTCTGACGTGATGGCTTGATCTTAATCTAACACAGAACTCACATTATAAATCCTGGTTTTGCTTGTAGAAATACGGCCAGCACCACACATGGACAATTTGGTCGGCATTTTGAAAAGCATGGAGGCTGCATCAGGAAGTAATGTTGTCTCAACACAGGTGACTCCTGCGGCACAGGTTGCAGGTAATTTTCTGGCATAGCATCAACTCATCTTTTGTTCGCTAGCATATGTGCAAGGTGGTCAATTGTGAAATTAATCTTGAAGGCCGATTTAATTATGTGGTTGTTTTGCATCTGCCGGGGTCTGCACCACATTCGTTGTTGTATCCATTTTGGCATGCTGTCTGGTGGATGGTTGTCTGTTTGCCTCTATAAAACTGAAATAAACTTTTACAGATTTTTTTAGGACAATTAGTCTTCAGTCTTGTGCTTACTGTCTTATTCTTGATCTTGAAGATGGATCAAAGCATGCCAACAGTGGGAAAAAGTCTAAACCGTTGCCAAAATCAACAGTGCAAAAGAAGAAGATATCATCCGAGAGGAAAGCGAAGAAAACAAAGCCTACTCTGTCTTCTGCATCTGGTCCTACTAAAAAGCCTTCTTTCTCTGCGAACAAGAGAATACATGTGACACCATTCCCTGAATCTGAGACGCCAATGAGACCTCAGAAGATTATGAAATCTGAAGAGACAAAAGATAAATTGAATGGTGATGTTCAAGAAGGCAAAGATAAAGCATCAGCCTCTGATAAACCGGGAGGTTTCTCATTGTCACCCTTTTTTTGGTTAAGGGAAGGAGATGATGCAGAAGGCGGCACTCTTGAAACGTTAAGTGAACCACCCTCATTGGCCACGCCCTTGCGTCACAATGCACCTTGTTTTAGTGACATCAAAGATTCTGATGCTGGAACCCCTCCTAATACGACTCCAAATGTATGTTTTCTGAACATTTATGTTTTTTTCCTGTTCAAATTTTGTGCCTACTAGCTTTTCATAAATTGTGCTTACGGTTAGCTATTTGAGTTGCAGAGCAAAGCTGTTGTTCCAGATGCCTTTGATAGTGAAATCTTTGAATGGTCCCAGAGGCCTTGCTCTCCAGAGCTGCGTTCTACTCCATGAAAAAAGCAGGTAAACTACATGTGGCCAGACACTGTACATTTCGTCCTGTTTCTTCTTTATAATCTGATTTGCATCTACTTTATGTTTAGCATGTATTTTACTTAACTGTTTGGACTGTTCAGGGTAAATTTGAGGATATATTAGATCACATAGCAGAGAAAGATGACGAGGAAGATATACAGCTTGGTGGTTCATTCGATGAGTCAGGTCATACAAATAATGCAGCTCAGCATGTCAATGCTAATAAAGAAATGAAGCAGAAGGGGAAGAAGGCAATAGGTGGGAACAGCAGGAAGATAAAGTTGCTCGAGGTCATCACAAAAGAAGCTGATGCCAACCAACAAGATTCAAATATCAGTAAAAGTCTTGCTGCAAAGTCATGCGAGAAAAACAGCAGTACTATAGAGAAGAATACTTCAAGTAGAAGAAACAAGGCTGGTAAAAACATCAATCTATTTCCCTGTTCTGATGATAACTCCATGGGGACATTTCACCTTCGAGAAAATAGTTTGGAGATTGAAGTACATGATGGACACCTCTCAGAAAGATCTCAGAAAAAGGAGAAAAGTGGTCAACAGAAGAAATGTGCAAGGAAGCTGGGAACAAAAGGGAAGAGTACAGTTGAGACTACAGAGAGTAACTCTGAGCCAAGAAGTAAGCGAGTTAGAAAAATGCCTGACGGTGTCAATGCTGAAAAGATAGGAGTTACTGATGTCTCTAGAAATGAAACAGAAATGCCACTACGCAGCTTCATGAAAAGTTGCACCCAACACAAACTTTTGGATGGTAGAAGTAAAAAGAGCAGTAAAAAGGGCAAGTTCAGTGAAGGAACGAATAGTCAGATAGGGCTTGATAGCATGAAATCAAACATCAATGCAAATACATCAAGCATTTTACTTGGTAGATGCCAAAGTAGTGAGGCAATACGTGCAGCTCCTTCACCAATGGATGCATCAGTTAAGAACAAATGTGCAAAAGGTATCAAACAAACAGATTGTTCAGGAATGAAAAACTTTGGAAAGCTCCAAGCTTGCACTGGTAATACTTTCCTGAAGAAATGTGATGACACTGTCTCTAAGGTTTTCTGTGCTTTCTGCCACTCTGCTGATATCACAGAGGTATGTTCATATCATTTTTCAAATGCCTTATCCTGATGTTCCCAAATCGTTGGTACTGAATGGAAAATATCTCTACTTTCTTGAAGGAGTCTGGAGAGATGGTTCACTACCATAATGGAAAACAAGTCCCTGCAGAGTCTGGTGGAGGGGCTAATGTCGTACATTCTCACAAGAACTGCATGGAGTGGTTTGTTGTCCTTTCCAGCACATGATTGTATTGTAGAATATTTTTGTTGATATATCTAGCTAATTTTCATTATACCTTTTTATTTTACCATAGGGCTCCGGATGTCTACTTTGAAGATGACTCAGTGTTTAATCTTACGCCTGAGTTAACTAGAAGCAAAAGGATCAAATGCGCTTGCTGTGGAGTTAAAGGCGCGGCGCTTGGTTGCTTTGACAAGGGTTGTCGGAAAAGCTTCCACTTCACATGTGCTAAATTGATCCCAGAATGCAGATGGGATAATGTAAGTTCATATTGTTTTCTGATCTACTCCCTCTGTTTCAGTTTACAAGTCCTACGTGTATACCTAGGTTGCCAATTTTATCACCCTAATATAAACTATATAACACAAAAATTATACCGTTTGAAAATAGAACATCTGAAGTTTATATTGGTATATTTTTTGTAATATATGACTTGTATTAGGTTGGTCAAATTGACGATCTAGGGGTATGTGCATGCCCTGTAAACTGAGAGAGAGGGAGTAGCAATTTCAACTTTATCAGAATAGTTCTTTGCCATTTGTCAAAGTTCTAAATTGCCACCTTATTGCTCTAATTTATTTTCACCGTCAGGAAAACTTTGTGATGCTATGCCCTTTGCATCAGTCTTCCAAGTTGCCAAATGAAGTTTCTCAGCCACAAAAGCAACCCAAAAGGATAACAGCACCAAAATGGTATCCCCAGAACCTGCTGTTTAAACGGTCTTGTAATGGTCTATATGTATGATTACTTACTGGAGGGCAACTGTTTTTTTCAGTCCATCTCAGGTAAGATCTAGCCAAGCTTGCAGTAATAACTGGAAATGGCCATCAGGATCACCACAGAAGTGGGTTCTCTGCTGTTCAGCTCTTTCTGCTGCTGAGAAGGTATACATCTTATTTTCCTTATCAAATCCATGATATTTGCTCCATATGAATTTTAACTGAGACGAAATGATCAAATTGCTCAGGGCGTCGTAACAGAATTTGCAAAATTAGCTGGTGTGCCTATTTCCAAGAGCTGGAGCCCCAGCGTTACCCATGTCATTGCATCAACTGACCCCTCTGGCGCTTGCAAACGCACGCTGAAGTTTCTGATGGCAATCTTGAATGGCAAATGGATCGTCTCCATCGACTGTAAGTGCATAGCGGACTCACTGTTCCATCTGAGCAGAACTGATATTGATCAATTGATGCCCTTTGTTGCTAAATGCTGGTTTTATACTGCTGTAGGGGTTAAGGCTTGCATGGATGGCATGGAACCTGTTGACGAGCAGAAATTTGAAGTCACCACGGATGTTCATGGGGTCCGTGAGGGTCCCAAGTTAGGAAGACAGAGAGTGATCAACAAGGTACTATTTATTTCACACTGCTATACACCATACTGTTATTGTACTGCTACATCAGTCAGTTAACTGTCCATTTGTTCTGCAGCAACCCAGGCTGTTTGATGGCATGCAGTTCTACCTCCACGGAGACTACACCGTGGCCTACAGAGGCTTCCTGCAGGACCTGGTGGTCGCGGCAGGTGGCACCGTTCTGCACCGGAAGCCCGTCTCAAGGGACCACCAGAAGCTGCTCGACGACAGCTCCCCCCTCATAGTCGTGTACAGCCTTGAGAACCAGGGGAAGGCGAACCTCGACGGCAATGACGATTATCGGCGCAGGCAGGCTGATGATGCCCAGGCTCTGGCCTTCGCCTCTGGTGGTGAAGCCGCTAGCAGCGCCTGGATAATCGACTCCGTTGCGGCTTGCAAGCTGCAGCCTCTGTGACAGAGCTCAAAGAAGGCTTCTCATGTCAGTGGGTTTAGTAGTAAACAGGAAAATCCAGGGTGGCACTGAATACAAGTGCATACTTTATATCGTGTCATGTAGAAATTATAAGACAACATTTTTGTGTTTTTCTTTCAAAAAGAGGTTGAAACCCCCTGTGTTGATGAAGAGTTAACTTGATCGTTCCAATGTAAAGAGATTTCACGCTCTACTAGTGCTGGTGCATGACCCTTTTCCTATCTTAGACAGAATACAATCTTCTTTGTTGAAAGTGTGCTAGTGCATGACTCTCCCTATTCCTTGGAGCCAGATTAATCGCCACAGGGTGATTATTATCATAATCTGCTAATGCATAATACACCATTCGCTGCTTCATTTCTGATGTGTTTAGGGGGGTGTCAGTTGCATTGAGATGCATGCGATTGGGGGACGTCTTGGAAGGGGTCTCATGAGGGAAGATGTTCATGATTCAGTCGATATTCAGAGAAGAGCAAGTGTATCGATTACGGAATCTTGGATGTCCATCCCACTGAGACGCCCCCTCACACTTCCATCGGCCACCATCTTGAGAAAAGCGAGCTTCTAATAGGCAGTTCGTTTGAATTAACACTTCTGCAAAGAAACGAACATGAATTGTTTACTTGCAGGGCTGTAAAGAGGGCGTGGCAGCAACACGGCCTTTGAGAAGGTGGTTCAGCTTGAAAAAGTCGCATACCACAAGAATCACACAAGTACAATGACATCGCTAGCTCATGGTGGAAAATAAAGGCGCTCTTATGGCAAATAGAGCAACAAAAAAAGTAGACCAAGGTTCAGACATGCTCACTTCACCTGATAATTCAGGTGTAGGACGTGACGACCCAGGTTGTCAACAGAGCTTTTCATCACAAGTACAATGACATCGCTAGCTCATGGTGGAAAATAAAGGCGCTCTTACGGCAAATAGAGCAACAAAAAAGTAGACCAAGGTTCAGACATGCTCACTTCACCTGATAATTCAGGTGTAGGACGTGACGACCCAGGTTGTCAACAGAGCTTTTCATCACAACCATGGGGTGAGAGAGGCTCGAACTCTCGACCTCAGGATCACTCGCTGTTTGCTATGAGACCTACGCGCTAGCCAACTGCGCCACCACCACTTTGGTGTTGTTTCTACTTTTCGATCTACTCAACTGCTGTGTGTTTGGGTTTCGTTTCAATGAAATGGAGCCGGGGGCCCCTGTTGATCGAAGAAAACTTCTTCTGATCATGCACTTCAAAACACGCATGATGCATATTCTGCCAATCTGTTGAGCATGGATGACGAATTCGAGATTCATGGACTTGTTAGCACTTCAGAGAACATACACTTCTGCTGTCACACAACATCGCATCATTGAGCAGGATCAACTGAATCATGAAGATCGAGCTAAAGTGTACCCAAATACTGAACCAGGAAGATCTCGACAAGTAGCAATGGACGATGTAACCCATAGGAGGTTAATAATACGAAGCAGGCTCCGGGCCTACATTTTTTCCTTCATTGGATATCAACATTTTCTTGGATTATAAAAGAGGACACTGGCTCACATTAAAATGTACTGAACATCTTCAGTGATACGCACTGGAGTCTGGAGTGATGCTTAGCCAAACTCCAGTCGTACCCTGCATATGAACCTAAATGATCAGCTACTTGGTTACATTCTCTTGTAACCTTGCATAAGCAACAACCAGGGGAAGAAGCTAACAGTCTTCAAGCTTTCACACGCAAATACCCTTTCAGATTTGTTCAAATGTAAGGCAGCAGTAGACAGATCAATGCTTGAATCAATAGGTAGATACAAGAAAAACACAAGATCGGTGGCATTGTAGCAACATGGTAATTCTAGTCGTCGGTTCAGCAATTCGCACATGATCCGAACCAAGAATCTGTTTTTCAGTTGCACCAATAGGCAGCAGGTTATGTGCATTTCTGATGAGTGCTGGAGTCTGGAGTGATACGCACTGGAGTCTGGAGTGATGCTTAGCCAAACTCCAGTCGTACCCTGCATATGAACCTAAATGATCAGCTACTTGGTTACATTCTCTTGTAACCTTGCATAAGCAACAACCAGGGGAAAGAAGCTAACAGTCTTCAAGCTTTCACACGCAAATACCCTTTCAGATTTGTTCAAATGTAAGGCAGCAGTAGACAGATCAATGCTTGAATCAATAGGTAGATACAAGAAAAACACAAGATCGGTGGCATTGTAGCAACATGGTAATTCTAGTCGTCGGTTCAGCAATTCGCACATGATCCGAACCAAGAATCTGTTTTTCAGTTGCACCAATAGGCAGCAGGTTATGTGCATTTCTGATGAGTGCCGGTTCAAAAAAACCAAAAAAAGAATGCCAAGGTTCAGACGTGCTCGGTTCACCTGACGAATCAGGTATATGGCGACCCAAGTTGCCATTGAGCGTTTCATCACTACGATGGTCTTTTATATTGTGGGGTGAGAGAGGCTCGAACTCTCGACCTCAGGATCACTCGCATGTTTGACCTACGCGCTAGCCAACTGCGCCACCACCCCACTTGTTGTGTTGGAAGCGAAACAAACGTCCTTGTTAGGCAACAGGACCATGCATGCTAAGCATAGATGACAGCACATGATTATTTATACCTGCAATATATTTTTAAGAGTAAAATTCATTCACGGTACCTAAACTTGTGGAGCAAGGTCACTTTGATCACTGTACATAAGAAGTTGATCAATACGGTCATTATGTACAAGTTTAGGTGATTATACGGTCACTCACTCGTCGTATAGCTTCGTATTTATCTGAGTTGACCGGTCAAACACGCTGTGTGGCAACGTTCGCTCTCCTCCACACGTGGGCCCCACCTGTCAGTGAATGGAGGAAGGATAAAAATTATGGGCCATTGGAGATTCGCCGCGGTAGCCAACTGAGCACGCGACATTTCTTTTGTACATCAAGCGACCGTTTTTATGTACAGATGCACGCAACGCATACTATGCACACTCCACTAGCACAGTTTTTTTTTGTGGGATCCACTCGCACAGTTGCATACAGCACGCACGCATTGCAGCCGTCTCCACTCCCAAGTCCCTGCAGTGCCTCGCCATGCAGCTCGTGGAGTCTTGCTTCACCAAGCCATTCTTTTGGTCCGAGCCCTGGTGCCATGTCCTTCACGCGGTCACCGTGACCATGTATCTCCCGGCCTTCAGCGTCTGGTTTGCATGCAGCCTGCCGCCGGTTGGTACGCTCGTGGAACTTCTCACCATTCACAACATGCACGTACACACACGGCTCAGTACGCATGCACAGCAAGCATCCGCCGTCTGACATGGCTAGCGCGAGTGGACGGTACCGGGCTGTGCGCCGTGCTGTCGGCCATCTGGGACAGGGTCTCACGAGCGGTCGCCACATTGCAATACCGATTGGTGCTGGCGATGCACAGGAGTTGCGAGACGAGGCGACGCGTGACATGGCCACATGGACGACAACAGCGACACCCACACTGGTCGCTCTCCTAGCCGTGCGCGCGCGGCTGTCGGAGCACGACCCGTCTGCCTTCGATATTTCATGCATGCATGCTGTGTGCTATGCTACTAGCGAGTGTGTGCATGCGTCCATGTTTGCCGGGCACCGTCCCATTCATGAATGGCGGGTCCGGTGCGTGGCGTTACTGGCGTAAGCGCAACGACGCGGGGCTCTGTGTGCGCTGTGCGTTTGAGTGTGGCTGGCTGATGCGCCGTTGCGTGCGTGCGTGTGGTCTTACTGTATAAAAAGGTTCGTATTGATACATTACACTAAGCAGTGTGTGGTCAGGTGGCTAGTTCGAGGGAACTCTTCAGTGAGATCTGAGGATCGAATCTGCGGACTGGCAGAATTTTTATGCTCTTCTTTGTTTCTTTACTCCATCACTGGCAGGTGGGACCCGCATGGGGAGGAGAGAGTTTTTTTGTGACGTAGCATCTTTGACAAGTCAACTTATATAAAATACGGAGCTATACCGCTGCGAGTGACCGTATAATCACCTCAACTTGTACATAATGACTGTATTGACCAACTTCTTATGTACAGTGATCAAAGTGAGCTCGCGGCGCAAGTTCAAGTACCGTGAATGAATTTTACTCTATTTTTAAGGCCTGTTTATTACCCAATTTACAGCCAACTTCTATAGGTCTGCAATTGTAATTAACGCTGCATGAAGGAAATTAAAGGGATGCACATCCGGAAGAGGTTTAACACAAGTTATATTAATTAGAATTACGACCCCAGCCTTGTAACAGCAGACGACACACAAGAGCAGGCCTATAACGACCGCAGTTAAAACCAAAAAAAGAAGAAGAAAAGAATGACCGCAGCTATTTAACATTAGTATCATACACGAGTAAATTGCATAAAACCACCACTTTGAAAGCTAGATTTGCGAAAACACTACAATACATTTTTTTGTGCAGAAAACATCATGTCTTCAGTAATTTTTTTTGCAAAAACCACTGATCGGCGGATTTGGCTCGGTTAAGCACGCTTATGACAGTTGGGGTCCCTTTTTGCCTACGTGGCGTAACATTTCATGCTAGGTCAATTTTAATCTAATTTTACAAACTAGTCCATACATTTTACACAGACACCCCTAAAGCAAAAAGAAAAAAATGCAATCAGATCCTCGCCACAGGTTGGGGCGGTCAACACAGCCTGCGCTGGGCACCTCCTCGCGCAGGAGGCCAAATCGGGGCAGCGGCGGCATCCCTCGCCGGATCCGGCAGCCGGCGCTGGAGGCCAATCGGGGCGGCGGCATGGCATACCTCGCCGGATCCGGCAACCGTCGATGGGCGTCTCTTCGCGGAGGCCAAATCGGGGCGGTGGCGCGGCCTCCCTCGCCAGATCCGGATGTGGCGGCGCTGGGGGTAGAACGGGGCGACGGAACAACGCGGCATCCCTCGCCGGAGGTGCGACGCCTGGAGCGCGTGCGCGCACCGCCGTCTGCAGCTCATTTCGAGGGGCGCGGGGAGCGTCGGGGCCTGCTCGAGGTGGGCCCTTACCCTCCTGGACGGTGCATGGCGGCAGTGGCGCGGTTGAGCAGAGGTGGACGCGGTTGGCAGAGCCTGGAGCACGGCGGGGCAGGGAGGTGAGCACGGCGGCGGCTGGCGGATGGTGGTGACTGGCGCCATCGAGGCGGCTGACTGCGTGGCAGGACATGGCAAGGGCCTGGGCAGCACATGGGAAAAAACTTGCGGGTGTTTTAGCTTTTTTACCCGTCTAACGCTGTCTTGGGTAAAATGTTATGCCACGTCAGCGAAAATATGGGACCTATCCGTCATAATCTTATATAACAACGCGAGATCCGCCGATCAGTGATTTTTGCAAAAAGATTACCGTAGACGTGGTGTTTTCTGCAAAAAAAATGTATTATAGTGTTTTTCACAAACCTAGCCTTCAAAGTGGTGGTTTTGTGTAATTTACTCATCATACACATATAGCTAGCTTCAGTTTTCCTGCCGTAATCAGTAGCCCAGTGTTCATCCATGCTTGTTGCTTGATAGATTCGAGGTAACTACGCAAAGCTTTCACGCATCAGGCAGGCAAAAGAAGATGATGGAGGTGCTCAGAGCATGATGCCGCCGCCGCCGGACAGGTCGTCGTCGTCAAAGGTGGAGGAGTAGACGGTGTAGAAGCACAAGAGGAGGCCGATGGCAACCAGCAGGACCCACCCCAGCAGGTCGTTGCGCAGCCCGGTGGCCTCACTTGACATCGGCTCGTCCACCAGCGCCAGCGCCGAGGCCAGCAGCGGCATGCCCTTGGCCACCACCGGAGCCTGCGCCGAAGACGCCTTCTTGCTGCACCTGCACCCCAGCCTCTCGGCCCTGGCCACTCTCAGCTGAGGTAGCCCTGTAGTGTCGTCTCAGTGAGTCTTACTCGTTAGCAACTTAACATGACTGTCGTTTTTCTCTGAATGAAAATGATGAGCTTGCTTAACACGACTGTGCACGCCGGGCGTCAGGCATGAACGCAGCATATCTCCAACTTGTGTTTCTCCAAGGAAAGCCAACGGACATAAGTATCAGAAGTGTAGGGTTGCACTATACAACAAAAGAGGGTTATATATATATATAGATTTGGCACGGCAAGAACCTATGGATGCAGAAAGATGGATAGACAAAATGTGCATTTTTATTTGGCGGCATAGGTTCCCTTGGATTTCCATCAATGAAAAAAAAACAACGTGCTATAACAAAATAGCGTGATGTACTATTTTGTACGGTCTTTGTGAATAATTAATAAAATGACCGCATGCATCAGGCCATAGCATGCTATTAACGAGACATTGTACATCAATTTATGCTCAGAACGCTATGGCACACTATTTTCTCACAGATTTCCATGCACATAGGTTCTTTGACTTCTCTCCTCTGGTTCCACTCCACCTTAGAGAAAACAGAC
The DNA here is from genome assembly GCF_018294505.1 of Triticum aestivum. Taxonomy (NCBI): domain Eukaryota; kingdom Viridiplantae; phylum Streptophyta; class Magnoliopsida; order Poales; family Poaceae; genus Triticum; species Triticum aestivum. Next base: position 425,063,071 of record NC_057796.1, read on the forward strand.
AGAAACAAGTCTAGGAAATTCTTTGGCACATGCTCATCCTTCACTCAAGGAGTGGGTAGTAGCACCCATACCTGCCTTCCGTGCTTGACGCGCGGCGATGACAATCATCTGGTTCAAGTTTTTCACTTTTGTACACTACTGCAATTTGGCTGTCCATCATCTCTGGCACGAAGATCATGTTGCCAGTCAACATAGGCGCTGGCTTCTTACCAGCATGTGCCTTTGAGTGTCTGCGTCTGTATCATGTTTTTAAAAAACCCTATAGGAATTAACTCAATTCAATAACAATCAAAGAACATATATGTACTCAGAACTTTATATCATACATTTACAGAGCCGCTATGAGACCATGGGTAGCCCTCCCCCCTCTCCGAAAATAATAGGGCCGACCCTACGCCATCACATCGGTGGTGCATCCATCCGCTAGCAACAATCTCTCCACATCGGCCAAGCCAACATTGTCGTCATGGCCGGAGATCCACCACGCCCCATTCGCAGTTGCCGTTGGACATCACCGTAAAGGTGGCGCCTCTCTGGCTGCAGCAGAGTTGGACACTGAATCGGTGGTCTGGGTGCGTCCAGTAGGGCGCTTCGGTCCTCCAAGGTTGTGGCAGTTCGATGGTCATCGTCACGGGAGGCATCCAACGTGACGGTCATTTGCGTGCATGGATTCGATGGATCCAACACATGGTTCTTGGCATTGCAGTATGACTGTTCACCAGGGGTGATCGACTCGATGGGGTTGCGTGCACAAGAAGCATGTTGGCAACCCTGACGAGCACAACTATGCACAGATCCAGCATCGGCCCAGAGGTGGCGATACAATTGCAGCGCGATCACTCAGAGGTGGCACTAAGGAGGATCCGAGCCGGAGATCGACCTTGGCATGTGTCCCCTCCTAGAGCCGGTGGTGAATGTCTCATCGGTGGTGGTCAGCGGCTCGGTTTTAGCATTCCTATGTGCAGACCAAATTCAACGGTGTGCGGGTTGGTGCAGGTTGGTAGCAGCGAGGTTCGCCGGATCTGGCGCGATGCACCGAGCATTGGCTCAGTCGCATTGAGAGTATGTGTGTTAGAGATATATTTGGGTTATATATGTTTGGTAGTTTAGGATTTTTAATCCATCTCCTACCTTATCTTTAGGAGAGGCGTCTTGCCCTCCAAGCCTTGTACTCAATATATACTCGCCCTCGAGGCTCAATAATACATCCATCATATTCCGCAACAATCCTCTCTCTCCCTTCTAACATGGTATCTATCGCAAGTCGATCCTAAACCCTAGCCGCCGCTGCTTCCGCACCTGCGCGCCGTCCCCGGGGCGGTCGACCTCCATGACCGCCGTCGGGGGCCGCGCCGCCCGTACCTAGGGTTCGTCCGCCGGCCGTGTTGGCCGGCTGCCCTAGAGAGTCTATTTTCCGAGCCCTTGCTCCGGGTTTTTTCGCTCTCTCGCCGGTCGTTTTTTGATCGGCGTTTTTCTTTTTGGTTTTCCGATCTATTCTTGATCGGTTTGCGTCGCCCGCCGCCGCCGTCGATCCCCGTGCGCCTCTACTCCGACCCCGGCGCGACCAGCCGGCCTCTCCTCCGACTCGGTGGCCACGCGTGCCGAGGCTGCCCGTTCGGGCCAGCCGCCGTCCGCGCGTCGGTCCGCCCGTCGCCCTGCGCCGGTTGTCACTGCCCTGTTCCGACCGGGACACCTGCATCGACGCGACCCGGCGGCCTCGCGCCATGCGTCGGCCAATCATAGCCGACGCTTGGCCGACGCTCGCGCGCCGGCCCGCCCATCGATCCACGTCACCCGCCTCCGCCGCGTCTGCACGGCGGCTCGGCGGTCTACCTTGCCGGCCTCGTCCTCGGCTGCATCAGGCTCGTCGGCCGCCTCAACTCAGGCGCCGCTGCTCCGTTGGTCGCTCGGGCCTCGCTGCCCGGGCGTCGGCGCTGCTTTGGCAGCCCGGGTGCCGGTGCAGACGTCCCCCGCCGTCCGTCGTCGCCGGCCTCATCCCGGACTCCGCCGCCACCACTCCTCCACCGAGCGGCGTCCCTGACGTCGCGCGCGATCGGCTTGATCATCCGCTCGCCGCCGCGATCCGCCTCATCTACGCCGCGCGACCGACCTGGCCCGTCGGTTACGCGCGCCTCCGCAGGTCCCGTGAAGATCGTCCCCGAGTTCAGCGCGCCTCTCCACCGATCGAGCATCGGGCTGCCGCTGCATCGCCCCGTCGGGCCGCAGCGCCGCCGCCCCGTGGTTCTCCTCGCGGCTGCATCGACTCGTGCGTCGCCGCTACGTCGCCCCTTCGGGCCGTAGTGTCGCGATACGCGGTCCCTGCCGCCGTCCCGAGGCCGTCCCCGCGGTTGCACCGACTCGCGAACCGCTGTTGTGTCGCCCCTTCGGGCCGCAGCGTCGCAGCCCGCGGTCCCCACCGCCGCCCCGAGGTCTTCTTGCCGTCGCCCTGACCCGCCTGTCGCCGCTGCGTCGCCCCTTCGGGCTGCAGCGTCGCGGCCCGCAGTCCCCGCCGCCGTCACCGTGCGTCGACCTCCCGTGGTATGCGCCGCGCCGTCTCCCTTGGCGCGGGAACGCCACCGTCCGCGCCGGTCTTCGTCACGCTGTCAGGGTTCTTCGCCTACTTCGAGCACCGCCGCCGCACTCCTAACCTGGCCGCCACCGCCCCCGTCAGGCCGCCGCCGCCGCTCTTCTTTGGCCGCCGCCGCGGCTACCTCCGTAGCTGCCGCCGCTGCCCGTCCACCACTTCGTCTTCGTCCAGCACCAGCTCGTCGCCAGCGTCGCCGTCATCTACCCCGACAGCCGCGGACGACATTGGCCCCGCGCCGATTGGCGCCGTAACCGTTGTCGAGTCCTTCTCTGCTGGCCTCTCCGACCTCTTCGACATGGCGTACAGCTCGTGCAGGTCCCAGTCTACGCATGCCCGGTGCTGGCAACACCGCCGCGTGCCTTCGTCCACGACGTGTCCCCGGGCCTGGCAAGCCTGGTGCGGCGCTTCGTCAACTTCGTCTTCGACCGTCTACGCATGCCCGGTGCTGGCAACACCGACGCGTGCCTTCGTCTACGATGTGTCCCCGGGGTTGGCAAACCCGGCGCGACGCGTCGTCAACACAATTCTCCTTCCTGGCGCATCACTTCTTCGACACCACTGCGCCCATGACTAACTCGGCGCCTCCTTGCGCCTGCGGCTCCACGGCGACTCCCTCGACACCGGCTACCCCGTCTCGACATCGACCACGGCGTTCTTCGCACGGCTACCTCGACCACGGCTACACCACCCTACGCTCTCGGCTACATCGACATTGGCACAAAGGGTTATCATCCGCTTGAGCAACACGTCGGCTTCCTCTACAGTCAACGCGTCCGCGACGCGACACCGTCCACGATGCTCCCGATAGGACTGCGGGGGGATGTCAGTCTGTCGGCTGCTATTCTCTCCAGTCTGACCGTCCGCGTCGCTCCTGTTGTTCGCCACGCTACCGCTACGACTGCGGGGGGATGTTAGAGATATATTTGGGTTACATATGTTTGGTAGTCTAGGATTTGTAATCCATCTCCTACCTTGTCTCTAGGAGAGGCGTCTTGCCCTCCAAGCCTTGTACTCAATATATACTCGCCCTCGAGGCTCAATAATACATCCATCATATTCCGCAACAATCCTCTCCCTCCCTTCTAACAATGTGCAAGGTGCAACCCTCCTCTCCTCCACTACTACCGGCAAACGTTGCCGAAGCGGCACATCTAGTTGCGACGACTACTAGACCCTACCGCCAGGGTCTATGGCGGTAGGTTGTGAAAACCTATGTATTTTTTTTTCATTTTCAAGCAACGGACACTAGTAGAAAACAGGGCTTTGGTTCGGGCCTGGCCAACCCATTAGTCCCGGTTCTTCACGAACCGGGACCCATGGGGGGCATTAGTCCCGGTTCATGAGCCCAGGGGGCCGGCCGGGGCCTCGTGGGCATTGGTCCCGGTTCGTCTGGATCCATTTGTACCGGTTCTAGGCATGAACCGGGACCAATGGGCCGCGCTCCTGGCCCACAGCCATTGGTACCGGTTCGTGCCTAGAACCGGGACAGAAGGTGGGGCTTTAGTACCGGTTCGTGCCACGAACCGGGACAAATTAGTTGCCTATATATACCCGTCGCCGCGGCAGAGCACTCCACAGTGCTCTGTTTTTCTGGCCGGCGAGGGGAGGGCATTTGGGTGCTCTAGCTCACCTCCTATGCACATGAGGTGTTTGATGAAATGCCCGAGCGACACTAGTTAAGCTTTCTCCTCTCGAAGCTCGACCTCGGAGCTCCATTTTTCCCGAGATTTGTCTAGATTTAGCGGTCCGTCACGCCCCGTCCCCGTTTTCACCGCCGTCGATCGCCTGCGCCGATCTCGTCGCCGGCACCATCGTTGTGAGCCTCTTGTTCTTATCTTCTTTCTGATTTTCTTACTTTAGATAGATACTTGTCTGATTTTCTTACTTTTGACACACATAATTATATATAATGCACGCAGATGAACCGGCAATGGATGTACGGTGACAAACACACCTCCAAGTACATTAAGGGCGTGCATGAATTTCTCGAAGTGGCTGAGGCAAACAAGCAGAATGGTTTTATGTGTTGTCCATGCCCTAAATGTGGGAATACGAAGTCTTACTCTGACCGAAAAATCCTGCACACCCACCTGCTTTACAAGGGTTTCATGCCACACTACAATGTTTGGACGAGGCACGGAGAAATAGGGGTTATGATGGAAGACGGCGAAGAAGAAGAGGACGATGACAACTATGTGCCCCCTGAATATGGTGATGCTGCAACGGGGGGAGCTGCTGAAGATCAAGAGGAACCAGACGATGTGCCCGATGATGCTGCAACGGGGGAAGCTGCTGAAGATCAAGAGGAACCAGACGATGTGCCCGATGATGATGATCTCCGCCGTGTCATTGTCGATGCAAGGACGCAATGCGAAAGTCCAAAGGAGAAGCTGAAGTTCGATCGCATGTTAGAGGATCACAAAAAGGGTTGTACCCCAATTGCGAAGATGGCAACACAAAGCTCAGTACCGTACTGGAATTGCTGCAGTGGAAGGCAGAGAATGCTGTGCCTGACAAAGGATTTGAGAAGCTACTGAAAATATTGAAGAAGAAGCTTCCAAAGGATAACGAATTGCCCGACAGTACGTACGCAGCAAAGAAGGTCGTATGCCCTCTAGGATTGGAGGTGCAGAAGATACATGCATGCCCTAATGACTGCATTCTCTACCGCGGTGCGTACAAGGATTTGAACGCATGGCCGGTAAGCGGTGCATTGCGGTATAAGATCAGACGAGATGAACCTGGTGATGTTGACGGCGAGCCCCGCAGGAAGAGGGTTCCTGCGAAGGTGATGTGGTATGCTCCTATAATACCACGGTTGAAACGACTATTCAGAAACAAAGAGCATGCCAAGTTGATGCGATGGCACAGTGAGGACCGTAAGAAAGACGGGAAGTTGAGAGCACCCGCTGACGGGTCGCAGTGGAGAAAAATCGAGAGAAAGTACTGGGCTGAGTTTGCAGGTGACCCAAGGAACGTATGGTTTGCTTTAAGCGCGGATGGCATTAATCCTTTCGGGGAGCAGAGCAGCAATCACAGCACCTGGCCCGTGACTCTATGTATGTATAACCTTCCTCCTTGGATGTGCATGAAGCGGAAGTTCATTATGATGCCAATTCTCATCCAAGGCCCTAAGCAACCCGACAACGACATTGATGTGTACCTAAGGCCATTAGTTGAAGAACTTTTACAGCTGTGGAATGGAAATGGTGTACGTGCGTGGGATGAGCACAGACAGGAGGAATTTAACCTGCATGTGTTGCTGTTTGTAACCATCAATGATTGGCCCGCTCTCAGTAACCTTTCAGGACAGACAAACAAGGGATACCACACATGCACGCACTGTTTAGCTGACACCGAAAGTATATACCTGGACAAATGCAGGAAGAATGTGTACCTGGGCCATCGTCGATTTCTTCCAACCAACCATCAACGTCGAAAGAGAGGCAAGCATTTCAAAGGCGAGGCACATCACCGGAAGAAGCCCGCCATGCGTACCGGTGATCACGTACTTGCTATGGTCAATGATTTACACGTAATCTTTGGAAAGGGTCCCGGCGGACTAGCTGTTCCGAATGACGCTGAGGGACGCGCACCCATGTGGAAGAAGAAATCTATATTTTGGGACCTACCCTACTGGAAAGACCTAGAGGTCCGCTCTTTGATCGAAATGATGCACGTGATGAAGAACCTTTGCGTGAACCTGCTAGGCTTCTTGGGCGTGTATGGGAAGACAAAAGATACAGCTGAGGCACGGGAGGACCTGCAACGTTTGCACGAAAAAGACGACATGCCTCCAAAGCAGTATGAAGGTCCCACCAGCTATGCTCTTACCAAAGAAGAGAAGGAAATCTTCTTTGAATGCCTACTTAGTATGAAGGTCCTGACTGGCTTCTCGTCGAATATAAAGGGAATAATAAATATGTCAGAGAAAAATTTCCAGAACCTAAAGTCTCATGACTGCCACGTGATTATGACGCAACTGCTTCCGGTTGCATTGAGGGGGCTTCACCGGAAAACGTCCGATTAGCCATTGTGAAGCTATGTGCATTCCTCAATGCAATCTCTCAGAAGGTGATCGATCCAGAAATCATACCAAGGCTAAGGAGTGATGTGGCGCAATGTCTTGTCAGTTTCGAGCTGGTGTTCCCACCATCCTTCTTCAATATCATGACGCACGTCCTAGTTCATCTAGTTGACGAGATTGTCATTCTCGGCCCCGTATTTCTACACAATATGTACCCCTTTGAGAGGTTCATGGGAGTCCTAAAGAAATATGTCCGTAACCGCGCTAGGCCAGAAGGAAGCATCTCCATGGGCCATCAAACAGAGGATGTCATTGGGTTTTGTGTTGACTTCATTCCTGGTCTTAAGAAGATAGGTCTCCCTAAATCGCGGTATGAGGGGTGACTGACTAGAGAAGGCACGCTTGGAGGGGACTCAATAATATGCAGGGACGGATATTCTTGGTCTCAAGCACACTACACAGTTCTACAGAACTCTACCTTGGTGACCCCGTATGTCGATGAACACAAGAACAGTCTGCGCTCCAAACACCCGGAGCAGTGCGACGACTGGATTACATGTGAACACATCAGGACTTTCAGCAGTTGGTTGGAAACACGTCTCAGAGGTGACAACACTGTTTGTGATGAGCTGTACTCGTTGTCCAGGGGACCATCTTCGACTGTATTGACTTACAAAGGATACGAGATAAATGGGAATACATTTTACACGATCGCCCAAGATCAAAAGAGCACCAACCAAAACAGCGGTGTCCGCTTTGATGCAGCAACCGAGAGGGGAAAGGACACATATTATGGTTACATAGTGAACATATGGGAACTTGACTACAGACATGATTTTAAGTTCCCTTTGTTTAAGTGCAAATGGGTCAATCTGTCAGGAGGCGGGGTACAGGTAGACCCACAGTACGGAATGACAACAGTGGATCTGAACAATCTTGGGTACACTGACGAACCATTCGTCCTACCCAATGATGTGACACAGGTTATCTATGTGAAGGACATGTCTACCAAACCGAGAAAAAGAAAATATAAGGAAGCGAATACATCATACGATGAGCCAAAGCGCCACATAGTTCTTTCAGGAAAAAGGGACATCGTGGGAGTGGAGGGCAAGACAGACATGTCTGAAGATTATGAAAAGTTTCCTGAAATTCCTCCCTTCAAAGTCAAGGCTGACCCAAGCATCCTAATAAACGATGAAGATTATCCATGGTTACGGCGCAATAAGCAAACGACACAAGCGAAGAAAAAGTGAATACTTTCTCTCTACAACTATTATGATGATGCCTTTGATCTAGAATATCACTGCAGTTACATGTGAAGAAATGAAATGCATGTTGTAACAGATGAGTTTCCGTGTGAAATGATGATACCATGCCAATTTTCAACCTTTTCGGAGTTCATTTGAAATGCTTTTCAATTTCCGGGTCTTATAGCTCAAAAAAGCAGTAAATGCATGAAAAATAACAAATGAAGTCGGAAAGGGTTGAAAATTGATGATGTTGCTTTGAATGGTGCATTTTGAACACACAAGAAGTCTGGAGTTCAAATAAGTTCAAAAAAGGAAATCCCTTTGTAACAGATGAGCTTTCGTCCGAAACCCTGATACTTCGAAAGAGATTGTCCGTTTTGTACAAGAAGTGCATCTAGTTTTTGCTGTAACCCTCTCAACTTTCTTGCACATGCTATGTGGGTGAAATGATGATAGCATGCCAATTTTCAACCTTTTCGGAGTTCATTTGAAATGCTTTTCAATTTCCGGTTCTTATAGCTCAAAAAATTAGTAAATGCATGAAAAATAATAAAATGCATAAAACTATAATATTTGTTATGATCAACTAAAAAACTAAAATCAATTAAAATATTCTGTTATGATGAACTAAAATAAGACTATAATATTCTTCAATAGCAAAAAGAATCAACTAAAAAGCTTTTATAAAACTATAATAGCAAAAGGAACCAACTAAAAACCTTTTATAAAACCTCTAGTATTTTTGAAACTAAAATTATATAAAATTTATACAACTTATATTAACAAAGTATTTTTTTCAACACATTAATAGCAAAAAGAATTTAATAGCAAAAAAATTTAACAAAATCTGGTTTTGATTAAAACAGATATTTAAAATAACCTAAAATTACCAAATTGAGTATAAGGATAAAACACAGTAATATTAAATAGCAGGAAAAGAATCACTCAAAAATCTATTTTTATAGTAAATTTATTCATAAAACTAGTGATTCACATACATTTTAAAAAATTTCAAATTTTAAAACTAATGGCACTAACAGAAAGTTTATAATTTTTGTGACCTAAAAGCAAAAAGAAATCACTAAAAAACTATAAATATTTCGTTTTAAGTAGAAAAAAATAAAAAGAAAAAAGAAAAAAAATGCCACCTACTGGATCTCCACGGCCTGAATACGACTAGAAACCCTACAATGGGCCAGGAATCAGGCCCGCAGAAGGCCCAATAGGCCCAACAGGCATGGCAAAGTAGAGATTAGGCCCGTAAGCCTGCAATAGTGAGGAGCTCGAGAGGGTGGCGGTAGCAAAGCTTATAAACCACCCCGAGCCCCTCTCAACTAGCGAGGTGGGACTAAACTTCCCACCGCACCGTGCCAGCACAAGGCCTATGGTCCCGGTTCATGGCATCAACCGGGACCATAGGCGGGCATTCGTACCGGTTCGTGGCACCAACCGGTACCAATGCCAACCTATGGTCCCGGTTCGTGCCACCAACCGGGACCATAGGCCTGTGTTTCCCGCCCTTTGGGCTGCCGAAAAGAGACCTTTGGACCCGGTTGGTGGCACGAACCGGGACCATAGGTGGGCAATGGTACCGGTTGGTGCCACGAACCGGTACCATTGGTTTTGCTATATAAGGTAGCACTTGTGAAAATTTCGCCAACTGCTCCCATTCCCCCCAACGCCGCCAGGCCGTTCCTCGTCGTCGTCGCCGTCGCCGCCCCGAGCCCCTGCCCCGACGCCGTCGCCGCGCCCCTGACCCGCCGTCAACGTCGTCCTCGCCGTCGCCGTCACTGCCCCCAGCCGCTCCTCCCCGAGCCCTCGCCGCGTGCGTAACCCCTCCCCCACGAGCCCACCGTCCTCGTCGCCCTCATTGTCGCCGGCCTCGTCGTCGTCCTCGTCCCCTGCCTCGTCGCCGTCCTGCCTCAAGCCCCCAGTGAGCCCCTTCCCATCCCGATCCGTGCGCTGCCGCGGCTGCCGCCGCCCCCCCCCCGCGCCGCGCCGCCGCCCCTGTTTTTTGTATGTATGTATGTATGTATGGATGGATATGCATGTATATGGATGGATGTATGTGTATGTGTTCATATTTTTTTTGTTCATAGTTTTTTTGTTCATAGCATTTTTAGGCTGTATAGTTTTATTTTTGTTCAATGTTTATGGTTAGAAGAGGAGAGGAAAAATTGTGTTGCAAAAGTTACATTTAAGGTTAGTTGATTTAGTGCATTTTAGGTTATTAGTTCTACAATTAGTGCATTTAAGGGTAGTTTATTTTTAGTTGAACTAGTTGATTTAATAAAACTACTTTATTTTACTATATATAGAAGTATTTTATTTTTAGTAAGTACTACTTTATTTTATTTATAGTAAGTGCTTAATTAATTAGTAGTTGAACTAGTTGATTTAATAAAACTACTTTATTTTACTATAGAAGTAGTTTATTTTTAGCAAGAAAATTAATAGAACTAGTTTATTTTTTTAGTTCAAGCAATTATTCCCGCATCGACGTCGACGATGCCTATCCCGCATCCTCCTCGTCGACTCGGTGGAGGAGGCCGGCTTGATCAGAGGGGCCATGTCCGGGACTGGGCTCCGCCGGGCTGGTATTGGGAGGTGCTACCTTCCGGGGGGCGTAGGTTGGTGAGGAGCCAGCCCGTCGTTGACCCGATCCTTGTTTGGTGGCGGTCGCGTGGGCCAGTGACGGTGCCGAGGCTTCCGGACACCGCGGAGGTGGTACATCACCGTGTCAGCGAGGAGGACGAGCACGTCCGTCGCTACATGGTTGCGTTGGAGGGCAGGTTCGACAATACCTGGCAGCTTCTTCAGGGATCTCATTGGAGCTATGATCCTGTGATGGTTCCTTCTCTTTGGGTGTCCACCGCCCGCACCGATACCCGTCGGGCGCTACGGTTCTAGCTGTACTAGCGATGCTATATGTATGATAGTATTCGAGGTGTATTAGTGATAATATTCGACGATGTACGGACGCAAGAGATGATGTAGTTTTGCTTATAATTGAATGCATCCTAATTTAAATACTACTTTATTTTGCGATTTGATTTTGCTTATTGAATGCTCAAATTGGAAAACTACGCCTACTTTGAATGCTAAAATTAGAGAGCACTATGCAAGGCGTATGCATATGATTAGTTGATAGCTTATAGGGTTTTTGTTTTCGCAGAAATCTAGGAGCCCCCCTCCATCATCCCCGCCGTCGTCCCCGTCACCGACCCCCTCCGACCTCGAGGTGAGACCAGCCAAATCTCCATGTCAATATGAGTCCTATAATATGAGTCCTCGGGTTGACTTTAAGTCTGTCGAGTCTCCACCATATATGAAAGGACGAAGAATCCCGACTGTTGTCGTGGGGGTAGCTTCTCCTTCGTTCCCGTGATGAATAATAATGATCTAACTTAGGTTTTTTAGTACATATATTTAATTGTAGATGTTTAATATTTGAATTATGAACATATGAAATGTCGTACTCGGACGGCGAAAGTCTCCCGGGGGAGTGCGACTGGTGCCACGACGACCGAGGTCAGTGCGACAGGCCTCACCTGGACGAAGATCGGCGCTTCAGCATTAAGCTGGAGGAGACCTTCGATGTTGAAACGGTATGCAACGACGACAAGTGTTATTTTTTCGTAATTAAGCACGACTTCAAATATTTCAACGTGTACTTTTCATCTTTTACAATTCGACTAGCTTATCCCATGCCATGCAAGACGCTATGTCTTGGAGAGGATGGGTTTGGAAGACCATGAAAGTTTCAAAACAAAGAAAATTCACCTAAGGACCCATCATGGTGTGGATTTTGAAGTAAAGCTGTACAATTCTGAGAGCGTAACCCATTTTGGTTGCAAAATATGGGAAGCACTTTGCAAGATGTATGGTTTTGATGAGGGTATGCTTGTCACCATGGATCTTGGTGATCCTGAAATCGAGCAAGACAATATGGACATTTGGGTCCTTGTTGATACGCCTCCAATTCTACCGCTATGTGAGTTTCTCAAACATAATTATTAGCTAATTTATATTGTTTATTTCAAAATAGTTGACAGCTTATTTCCATTGACAGCTTATTTTGATTGTTCAAACAATGTGCAGAACACAGTAGACAAAACCCACTACACCGATGGCTCCGAATTAACTTATCAGGAGAAAAATCATCTGGTCGGATTTTGTACTGATATTGAGAATTACAATATCTACAATCAAACTCCACAACATTATGGTCAATACGTGCCACTAGTGCACGTGTTGAACTACGGTAACTACCATGGAGATATCCTGGTGAGAATTTTACTATTACGACATCCGTGCATCTTTTGCAGACTTCTAAAACTAGTACATCATTGCTAACTATGAAGTTATTACTGTTGGAAATATGCCCTAGAGGCAATAATAAAATGGTTATTATTGTATTTCCTTGTTCATGATAATTGTCTATTGTTCATGCTATAATTGTATTAACTGGAAACCGTAATACATGTGTGAATACATAGACCACAACATGTCCCTAGTAAGCCTCTAGTTGACTAGCTCGTTGATCAATAGATGGTTATGGTTTCCTGACCATGGACATTGGATGTCATTGATAACGGGATCACATCATTAGGAGAATGATGTGATGGACAAGACCCAATCCTAAGCATAGCACAAGATCGTGTAGTTCATTTGCTAAGAGCTTTTCTAATGTCAAGTATCGTTTCCTTAGACCATGAGATTGTGCAACTCCCGGATACCGTAGGAATGCTTTGGGTGTACCAAATGTCAAAACGTAACTGGGTGGCTATAAAGGTGCACTACAGGTATCTCCGAAAGTGTCTGTTGGGTTGGCACGAATCAAGACTGGGATTTGTCACTCCATATGACGGAGAGGTATCTCTGGGCCCACTCGGTAATGCATCATCATAATGAGCTCAATGTGACTAAGTAGTTAGTCACGAGATCATGCATTACGGAACGAGTAAAGAGACTTGCCGGTAACGAGATTGAACGAGGTATTGGGATATCGACGATCGAATCTCGGGCAAGTAACATACCGATAGACAAAGGGAATTGTATACGGGATTGATTGAATCCCCGACATCGTGGTTCATCCGATGAGATCATCTTGGAACATGTGGGAGCCAATATGGGTATCCAGATCCCGCTATTGGTTATTGGCCGGAGAGGTGTCTCGGTCATGTCTGCATGGTTCCCGAACCCGTAGGGTTTACACACTTAAGGTTCGGTGACGCTAGAGTTATTATGGAAAATAGTATGTGGTTACCGAAGGTTGTTCGGAGTCCCGGATGAGATCCCGGACGTCACGAGGAGTTCCGGAATGGTCCGGAGGTAAAGATTTATATATGGGAAGTCACCATACGGTCACCGGAAATATTCGGGGGTATACCGGTATTGTACCGGGACCACCGAAGGGGTTCCGGGGGTCCACCGGGAGGGTCCACCTGCCCCGGAGGGCCTTATGGGCTGTAGGTGGAAGGGAACCAGCCCCTAAGTGGGATGGGCACCAACCTTCCCCTAGGGCCCATGCGCCTAGGGTTGGGGGAAACCCTAGAGGGGGCGCCCCCCTTGACTTGGGGGGCAAGCCACCCTCCCTGGCCGCCGCCCCTGCCACCAGATGGGATCTAAGGGGCCGCCCCCCTCTCCCTTGCCCCTATATATAGTGGAGGGGTGGGAGGGCAGCCGCACCCCTGGCCTGGCGCAGCCCTCTCCTCCTCCAACTCCTCCTCCTCCTCCGTAGTGCTTAGCGAAGCTGTGCCGGAGAACCACGAGCTCCATTGCCACCACGCCGTCGTGCTGCTGGAGTTCTCTCTCAACTTCTCCTCTCCCCTTGCTGGATCAAGAAGGAGGAGACGTCCCCGGGCTGTACGTGTGTTGAACGCGGAGGCGCCGTCCGTTCGGCGCTAGATCGGATCTTCCGCGATTTGAATCGCCGCGAGTACGACTCCATCAACCGCGTTCTTGTAACGCTTCCGCTTAGCGATCTTCAAGGGTATGAAGATGCACTCCCTCTCTCTCGTTGCTAGCATCTCCTAGATTGATCTTGGTGACACGTAGGAAAATTTTGAATTATTGCTTCGTTCCCCAACAGTGGTATCAGAGCCAGGTTTATGCGTAGATTCTATGCACGAGTAGAACACAAAGTAGTTGTGGGCGATGATTTGTTCAATTTGCTTACCGTTACTAGTCTTATCTTGATTCGGCGGAATTGTGGGGTGAAGCGGCCCGGACCGACCTTACACGTACTCTTACGTGAGACAGGTTCCACTGACTGACATGCACTTGATGCATAAGGTGGCTAGCGGGTGTCTGTCTCTCCCACTTTAGTCGGATCGGATTCGATGAAGAGGGTCCTTATGAAGGTTAAATAGCAATTAGCATATCACCGTTGTGGCTTTTGCGTAGGTAAGAAACGTTCTTGCTAGAACCCATAGCAGCCACGTAAAACATGCAACAACAATTAGAGGACATCTAACTTGTTTTTGCAGGGTATGCTATGTGATGTGATATGGCCAAAAGGATGTGATGAATTATATATATGTGATGTATGAGATTGATCATGTTCTTGTAATAGGAATCACGACTTGCATGTCGATGAGAATGACAACCGGCAGGAGCCATATGAGTTGTCTTAATTTATTGTATGACCTGCGTGCCAATGAAAACGCCATGTAATTACTTTACTTTATTGCTAACCGTTAGCCATAGTAGTAGAAGTAATAGTTGGCGAGACAACTTCATGAAGACACGATGATGGAGATCATGATGATGGAGATCATGGTGTCATGCCGGTGACGAAGGTGATCATGCCGCGCCTCGAAGATGGAGATCAAAGGCGCAAGATGATATTGGCCATATCATGTCACTTTATGATTTGCATGTGATGTTTGTCATGTTTACATCTTATTTGCTTAGAACGACAGTAGCATAAATAAGATGATCCCTCACTAAAATTTCAAGAGACGTGTTCCCCCTAACTGTGCACCATTGCGAAGGTTCGTTGTTTCGAAGCACCACGTGATGATCGGGTGTGATAGATTCTAACATTCGCATACAACGGGTGTAAGCCAGATTTACACATGCGAAACACTTAGGTTGACTTGACGAGCCTAGCATGTACAGACATGGCCTCGGAGCACAAGAGACCGAAAGGTCTAACATGAGTCGTATAGTAGATACGATCAACATGGAGATGTTCACCGATGATGACTAGTCCGTCTCACGTGATGATCGGACACGGCCTAGTTGACTCGGATCATGTATCACTTAGATGACTAGAGGGATGTCTATCTGAGTGGTAGTTCATTAAATAATTAGATGAACTTAATTATCACGAACATAGTCAAAAGGTCTTTGCAAATTATGTCGTAACTTATGCTTTAGTTCTACTGTTTAAGATATGTTCCTAGAGAAAATTTAGTTGAAAGTTGATAGTAGCAATTATGCGGACTGGGTCCGTAAACAGAGGATTGTCCTCATTGCTGCACAGAAGGCTTATGTCCTTAATGCACCGCTCGGTGTGCTGAACCTCGAGCGTCGTTTGTGGATGTTGCGAACATCTGACATACACGTTTTGATGACTACGTGATAGTTCAGTGTGTGATGCTAACGGTTTAAAATTGTGGCACCAAAGACGTTTTTAAAACGTCGCAGAACATATGAGATGTTCCAAAGACTGAAATTGGGATTTCAGACTAGTGCCCACGTCAAGAGGTATGAGACCTCTGACAAGATTCTTAAGCCTGCAAACTAAGGGAGAAAAGCTCAACCGTTGAGCATGTGCTCAGATTGTCTGAGTACTACAATCGCTTGAATCGAGTGGAAGTTAATCTTCCAGATGAGATAGTGATGGTTCTCCAAAGTCACTGCCACCAAGCTACTAGAGCTTCATGATGAACTATAACAAATCAGGGATAGATATGATGATCCTTGAGCTATTCGCGATGTTTGACACCACGAAAGTAGAAATCAAGTAGGAGCATCAATTGTTGATGGTTAGTAAAACCACTAGTTTCAAGAAGGGCAAGGAAAAGAAGGGATACTTCATGAAACGGCAAATCAGTTGCTGCTCTAGTGAAGAAACCCAAGGTTGAACCCAAACCCGAGACTAAGTGCTTCTGTAATGAGGGGAACGGTCACTGAAGCAGAACTACCCTAGATACTTGGTAGATGAGAAGGTAGGCAAGGTCGACAGAAGTATATTGGATATACATTATATTAATGTGTACTTTACTAGTACTCCTAGTAGCACCAGGGTATTAGATACCGGTTCGGTTGCTAAGTGTTGGTAACTCGAAATAAAAGGCTACGGAATAAACGGAGACTAGCTAAAGTGTCACGACCGGATTTTTGGGATAATAATTTCCCAGAAAAACGACCTGTGTGCTCACCAGCCCCAGGATTACTGTTAGCTGATGAGACACCAACTTGATACAAGAATTCCAAGCAAGGTACAAAAATATGTAGTACAAGACCATTGTGGCCTAGGAGTACAACATTTGGTTTCTAATGGTTGAGGGCGGAAGCGGTTGGATACATCTGCGTCTATGGGACTCCATTTCCCACAAGAACAGTTGACCAGGATAACTCCTATCTTCGCAAGGCTGCTATCGTCGCTGCGCAAGTACCGGGGCCGTCACCTCGATGCTTATCTCCAAGCAAGGAATCTGGCCAAGACAATAGCCAGGGACAAGCCAGTGAGTACGTTTGAATGTACTCGCAAACATTAAGAACACGGGTATAATATAACAGGAGATAATCATACTCCGAAACACTTATGATGATAAGTCTGCTATGAAGTAAACAAAAATCCGTGATGCACGCGTGCAGAAAAAAATATGGACATGCAATACAGAAGTAAAAGAAATGCACTGAGCGAGTGTCTAAAATGATTCCTCGAAAGGTTACAAATAAATTAACGATGCTGCAGTAATAATGCCGGTGCCAAACGAGGGTCTGAATGACTCCTCGAGAGGAAACTGCAAGAATAATAATGCCGGTGCCAAACGAGGGTCTGAATGACTCCTCGAGAGGGAAAACTGCAAGAATAATAATGCCGCAGTCGGGCGTCGGGGCGACACCACATAAAGGGCTTATAAAAGAATAATCACAGTGAATATCCAGGAGGTAGAACCATCCCAGGGATACTCAATAAAATACATAATGTAAATGATTAGTCCACAATAATAAAGATCATAATCCATATGTACCACAATCATAAACAATATATAGTTCAGCCGTTTCTCCATCCGAAAACCGCTATTATGATCCAGTTAGCCGTGTCTCCATCTGAATACCGTCACTATGATCTAGTCAAGCCGTGTCTCCATCCGAAAACCGTCACTGAGTTCTAGTTGAATCGTTCTCCATCCGAATACCGTTACTAGCCTCGTCTCAGACTGTGGTCCTTACTCAAGAACATGGCTATCCAACAGGATATATCCTCTGCAGAGGGAGTACTATTTTCCCACGAGTAACGGATTTATTTAGTCCATCGGGACTAATGCCGCCTACGGCCTTTTAATTGAAAACACGCCTGACCTGCACACACCAGCTTAACTTACCGGTGTCTGGAATCACCCACGACACCTGCCAAGCAAAACTCTAAGTGGGGAGGCTACAACCTCGACGTAGCATGGGATCAAATTGCTATTCGCGCGCTCTAAGGGGTGCCCCCTCTCGGTCCCAACCGGAAACACCCATGCCCCCAGACCAAGTGGCATGCCTACCGGAGGCCTCCGGTATCTTCCACTATGGCCTCTCTGTACGGTGTGTGCTTTGGTAAGGGGTTGACAACTTACTGAACCATACCCCGTCTGCGACAGGGACAAGTGGTGGTACCAACAAATAGGGAAGCTACTGATCAAGACTCGACCTACGACCGACTCAGGGGTCCAAGTGTCCTCCAACAATATTACCATTAATGGAATAAATAACCACTCATCAAGCCTCACCATGCCATACCGGACATACTCGTCTCAACGAGGAACTAGGGACAAGCTCGTGTCTACCCAAGACCACGACTTTCCCGGCTTCCTTCCGGTATACATGAGAAGCTCATGAGGGTGAACATCATCACCAGTATATCCATTACTAATAGAAAAATATCTCCATTATGCACTTATGCGGATGATTTTTATCGTCACATAAAAATAATGTATGCTCCAAGTCAAAATGGTGCTGTAACCATGTCAAAACACCACACAAAATATTATGCCAGAGTTCAGAAATGCTTGCCTTCAAGATTATGCAAAGGATGCACTTTTTGAAAGCTTTCTCTTCTCTCCATTTTCCCTATTTTGCAAAATGTCCAAATAACAAATATTTTAAACACAGTACAAAAAGTTGTCTCAAATATTTTTGAAATAAATCTTAAAATAAACTAGATGAAATTTGGGAGAGGTAGGAAAAAGAATCAACTCATTTGGAGTTTCATTTTAAAAGTTATAGCCAGTCAAAGTTTGGTCAAATCTCTGTTTTTTAAATGAAACCAGAAAAGAAAACGCTTCGAGGGGAAATACGCTTTCGCAGCAGAGGAGACGTACTCGAGACTTATGCGCCTTCACTTAAAACAGAGAAGACGGCGCGCGGGTCACTGACAGTGGGTCCAGAGGGCCCACTGGTCAGGTTTGACCGTTCCTCCCTCTCCCTCCTCTTCTCTGCCCGACGGGAGCGGGGCTCCGGCGAGCGCCGTCGACGAACGGCAGCTCTTCACGTGCATCTGAGGGCAGGGATGGACTGGCCAGACCGAGGCGGTCCCCTTGGTGGTCGCTGGGTCGTCGGAGGTGGAAGGAGTCGCCGGCGGCGAGCTCCGCGGCGGAGGGGGCTACGGTGGTGAAGTGGTTTTTGGGCTCCGGTGGTCTCCGATCGAGGTTGGGTAGTTGGGCAGGTCCGCAAGGACAAGGGGAAGCTACTGGTGGCGCTGGTTGGGCGAGGGGGTGACTGGCTGCGACGTATCTCACCGGAGTTCGGCGGCGGCCGAACTGGCCGGAGTTGGTGAAGACGGCCTTCTCCGGTCAATCCACTGCTAGGGAAGCTCTACGGGGAGAGTCTGAGGTCGCCTGAGGTCTTGCACGAGCTCGGGGGTCCCTTAAATAGGCGCTCGAGGTTGGACCGCGGCGGCTGAAGATAAGATCGCCGGCGACAGCCGTGCTGTAGCCGCAGGGCGACGTGGCGGCGACGAGCGCGTGCCGACGAGCTTCGGGATAAGACCGAGCTGTTTAAAGGGGCAGCTAGCGCGCTGGTGTGGTTTGGGCGGTGCCGAACATGGCAGAGGTCGCTGCCGACGCCGGCGTGCCGCCAAGGGCTCTGCCAGCGGCGCTGCAGGGCGCCAGAGATGGCGTGGAGAGGGGGCGAGCTAGTGCGCGGTTCAGCGGTGGAGCAGGGGCTAGGGACGGGTCGCGTCGAGTGCGGCAGTGCGGCGCGGCGGCTCAGTGCGCGCGCGTGCAAAACTGCGCTCTGGGCGCGCCCAGAGCACGCACGGAACCTGCTCGACGAAATCCGGGGCGGTCTAGAGCGCGAGGGTGGAGCTGGCAATGAACAGGACAGGGGTAGGGGCGGCTAGGAGCTCAGTGGACATGGTTGCTGGGTCCTCGGAGCAAGTTCACAGTGCAAACAAAGAACTCATGCCAACACAGACTGTGCACACCAACTGTTCGACAGAATGCCAAGTGCACTTAGGCAACTCTTGGAGTGGCCAAAATCTCCAGATCAGGGTCTCTTTAGGTGCAGAAGATGATGTCAAGATCATATGGGCAAAACCAGAAACTTGTTAGTGCAAGTTTTGCAAAACTCCAGTTTTGGACAGAAAGAAAAAGGGTTTATTGCATGCACTTAAAAACCTCCAATGAGTCCACTCTTCTGGACTTAAGGGTTTTGAAGGGAGGGCTACAAGTAGGAAAAAGCTCAGGGTCACTAGAGCAAAATAAAATAAGGTTGCAGTACAAATCACCAAATTGGACCAGAATGCAAAAGAGGGTGATTCACTCAAATCTTTCAAAGAACATCACTGGGTTTTTGCATAGAGTTGAATTGTATGCATCCACTGACATCTCCAAACACTTGGAAGAATTTCTGAAAATATATTTAAATGGGTTGTAGTGCAAAAGTGCCTACTGGACCAGACTGGAAAAGTTGGTGTAGAGCTCAAAATCTCCAATGGCCAAAAGGTATTTTTGCATAAAAGTGATGTGGAAACATCACATGACATCCCCAAATTTTGGTGGAAATTTTAAATGCATTTATCAAATGGTTACAGTGCAAAACAGGCTCCAAATTCAAAAGAAATCATTTTAAAAGAATGAAGCTCTGAGAAAAACAAATCTTGCAATTTAAATCCACTGATAAAGAATTGTTTTATTATAGAGAGTATTCAAGTCCAACAATACCTTTTGAAAGTTTTCCACTAGAGGCAAAAATCCAAAATCACAAGGGTAAATCTTGGCAAATGGAAAAGTTTTATTTCCTGGCAACATTTTAACAAATAAAACAAGGTCAAAATTTTGGGGTGTCACAACACTACCCCCCTTAAGAAAAATCTCGTCCTCGAGTTTTGTTAAAAGCTGTTTTGAACAAAAACTGTTTTTTTATCAAAAGAAATCATTCAACTGCACAAAAACAAAGCGGCTATAGTGAGAGGGCAATAAGTGGTGTAAACCACAGTGTGGTAGACTGGCATAGTGTGGAAAAATCCACGGTTAGGGAAAACGAGATATTTCTACACAGATACAGTAATTTAGAATAAATTCTAAATTACTAAAATACGCTGGTCGCACCCGAGAGTACAGTGCTCTCTTTGGCTGACAAGTGGACCCAGGGCCCACTGTCGGCCTCTTCTCCTACCTCTGGCTCTCTCTTCTCTCTCGCGCGTTCTCCCGCGCTTCCTCCACCGGCGATGCCTAGCTCGTAGGGCATCGAGGCCGTACCGTGGTAGTGCGCGGCGTGCCAGCTGCCGGTGCAGCGTGCACTCACCTCGCGGGCCAGTGTGCTGTCGGCACTGCTCGCGGACTCGCCTCCGAACACCGGCGGTCGAGCGACGAGTGGCGCTGGTGGACCTCGCCCACCGTACGCCGATCTCGAGCTATAAATGATCGCGGTGCTCCTCTCTTCTTCCTCACACCTGGCCTCGCTTCCACTTCTCCTTCCTTCTCCTCCATTGCTGTTAGCAGGAGCTCGAGACGAGGCTCTAATGGCGGAGGCGATGCCGGACTGGTATGTGGTCCTGGTGTGTGGAGGTTTGGCGGTGCTGCTGGGGTCCTCCGTGCTCCTGTGCGCGATGATCCTAGATGATCGTCGTGATGCTGCGGCTCGAGTGTTAGCTCTTCGCGGCGGCGGCGATCACGTGGATTAGGCGCGGCCTCGAGGGCTAACTGCTGTCGGTGTGCTGGGGCAACTCGTGCCTGAATGATCACTCACAAATCCCTCTTACCGAGACTGTGGTGTCCTCGAGTGTGGTTAGTTAGGCGCAACAATGTGCTCAAGGATTTGTAATAGTGCC
The DNA here is from genome assembly GCF_018294505.1 of Triticum aestivum. Classification (NCBI taxonomy): domain Eukaryota; kingdom Viridiplantae; phylum Streptophyta; class Magnoliopsida; order Poales; family Poaceae; genus Triticum; species Triticum aestivum. Next base: position 425,084,436 of record NC_057796.1, read on the forward strand.
CGAGGTCGAGTGGTTGTTGCCGTGAGTCTGTTGTTACGGTGCTGCGCGAATAAAAATCTATGTCGTGAAAATATATACGCAGCAGTGACTCGAAAAAAAATCTCCTCAAAAACATGTTGCGAGAGAAAAATAATTAAAACAAAACTAACAGCAGTAAAACTGCTCACATAACTGAAACTAAAAAAATCGGATCCGTCACACAAAATTTGGGAACCACGAACATGCTGCAACACATAAATACAAGTACTGGGATAATAAATACAGCGGAGGCGTTTACAAGGAAAACGGCAAAAAGACAGGGTCCTGAGAAAACGCCTCTGGTACTGGGGCACACTCCTCTTCTATCGGGGGAAGCGGGTTGACCAGTCGATGAATGCGCCTCTCCTGGTCAGGCCTCAGTGGTCTGCCAATAGCGATCCGAGGATTTAAATCAGCGAGGCTCTGGAGATAACCCATTACCCGCTGAGTCAAACGCTCCTGGGCGATAACGTACTGGGCAAGGTTGGCCAGTACTGGATCTCTCTCAATTCGTCCACCGGGAAAAGCTGCAACTTCTCCGGGTGCTGCACGACTCGGAAAATAATAATATCCTCGCTCGCTGGCATAGGGTACCGCGAATCGAAGACGAGTGAGCGCCTCGTACGCAGCAGCTTCTATGGCCATATGCGGAGTCGGCATGGATTTTCCCACGAAGGAAACTTCCGTTGGGTCTTGGTTTGGGTAGGCGGGAGGGATGTGCACCACTGCCCAATATTTTGAGGTGGATGGGGTGATCCTCGATTTGAGCAACTCGTACTGGGATGGACGGGTGGCACTCATAGTACTGCAGGTAAAGTCCCACAATAATTTAACAAAACTACCCGGAGCTGCGTCTGGGGTTCTCAGATAAATACTGGGGGTCGGCATGGCAAAGGAATGGCTGAGAGAGTAGTGCACAAGGTGGGGAGTACTCGGCAAGGTCACGAGGTGGCCTTTATATAGCACCGGGGTTGGGTTATCTACCGGGGTGAAGGGTAACTGGTTGCCGATCCTGTTCTCGGGTCAAAGCCACAGATATATATATCACATAAATGTTGTGGGTGCCGTCGGGGTTGGTCTTGGTAGCTGCGCCCGAAATAAAAAAATGCAACTGTACGCTAACGTACATATGCATAGCTACTACTCCTAACTAAGGGCGCTCAAGCAGACAGCAGGTAACAAAAGCGATACAAGATCGCACCATTACAAAGCGTAGGAAAACTAAGGCTCGATACAACTCGAGCGACTTAGTCTACTTCGTTAATGTCTAGGTGGGCTGGCCTGGCGGATGCCGAGGTTTCTCCACGGGTTTCGCCGTCGGGATTTGCTGGTTGAGGTTGAGGGGCTGCAGGGTCAGGGTAGTGGTGATGACCATCGCGGGGGTTGTTGGCCACAATCCCGTTGGAGTGGGTTCCCAAAAGGCGACGAAGCGCTTCTGGGGTCACCAAAGCACTCTGGTTGATGGCTGGCGCAGACCTCAAGGGATCGATCGGGTGTCCGAACAGCACGACTGGGTTGTCGGCGTCGGGCTCCGCTTCTCTTCTCGCCGGGGCTCGGCGAACCAGTTCTCCACGAGCTGCGATCAGATCAAGGGTGACCTGATCGAACAGTTGCTCTAGTGCGCTTACATAGCGCACCAGATGTAACAGCGCAGGATCTGTCTCGTGGTCTCCGTTGGCAACCTGGGGCGGCCTACCATACCCGTCACGACTGGGGTAGTAGTAGAATGAGCGACAGTTAACTCTGGGCGACAAGTGCCGGAGTTGAACTAGAGCTTCTCGGGCTGCCAGTTGGATGGCTTGTGGCTCAAAGGAAGTTGTCCTTCCAGTGAACCTGTAGGGGCGTTCTGGCGACAGACCCCTACCGTAGATGTGCACAGTAGCCCAGTACTGACGGCTCTCACCGTACATGGGTCCCTGGTACACAACATACTCAGGAGGCTCTTCTAACGCATAGGCACGGCGGGTGAGGTTTGCGAGCACGGTCACAAAACCTCCCAGGTTGGTTGCTGTGGTCTCATTGTGAACGATGGGACCAGGCATCGTGGCTTGGTTTGGGGAAAGAGGCTGTGCTGTGCTGTGTTGAGGCTAGCGTGCACTTTTTATAAGGAAAGGGGACGGAGTCTTCCTCCGCACGCTTGCGATAGAGACCGGTTGGGTGTCGGTCACTGGCGCGTGATCGACGGGCTAGGCTGATAGGTTGGGCACCGTCCGCCGAAAGGCGTCGGGTCACTGTGGAGCTATCTTACGCGGGAAGCTTGACCGGGTTTTGGCTAAGGTCTGGTGGTTTGGTTAACCTAGGTTTATTGACTTGGCTATGATAGGATTAGCCAATGGTCAGCCTGGCTCTGATACCAAGTCTGTCACGACCGGATTTTTGGGATAATAAATTCCCAGAAAAACGGCCTGTGTGCTCACCAGCCCTAGGATTACTGTTAGCTGATGAGACACCAACTTGATACAAGAAGTCCAAGCAAGGTACAAAAATATGTAGTACAAGACCATTGTGGCCTAGGAGTACAACATTTGGTTTCTAATGGTTGAGGGAGGAAGCGGTTGGATACATCTGCGTCTATGGGACTCCATTTCCCACAAGAATAGCTGACCAGGATAACTCCTATCTTCGCAAGGCTGCTATCGTCGCCGCGCAAGTACCGGGGCCGTCACCTCGATGCTTATCTCCAAGCAAGGAATCTGGCCAAGACAATAGCCAGGGACAAGCCAGTGAGTACGTTTGAATGTACTCGCAAACATTAAGAACACGGGTATAATATAACAGGAGATAATCATACTCCGAAACACTTATGATGATAAGTCTGCTATGAAGTAAACAAAAATCTGTGATGCACGCGTGCAGAAAAAATATGGACGTGCAATACGGAAGTAAAAGAAATGCACTGAGCGAGTGTCTAAAATGATTCCTCGAAAGGTTACAAATAAATTAACGATGCTGCAGTAATAATGCCGGTGCCAAACGAGGGTCTGAATGACTCCTCGAGAGGAAACTGCAAGAATAATAATGCCGGTGCCAAACGAGGGTCTGAATGACTCCTCGAGAGGGAAAACTGCAAGAATAATAATGCCGCAGTCGGGCGTCGGGGCGACACCACATAAAGGGCTTATAAAAGAATAATCACAGTGAATATCCAGGAGGTAGAACCATCCCAGGGATACTCAATAAAATACATAATGTAAATGGTTAGTCCACAATAATAAAGATCATAATCCATATGTGCCACAATCATAAACAATATATAGTTCAGCCGTTTCTCCATCCGAAAACCGCTATTATGATCCAGTTAGCCGTGTCCATCCGAATACCGTCACTATGATCTAGTCAAGCCGTGTCTCCATCCGAAAACCGTCACTGAGTTCTAGTTGAATCGTTCTCCATCCGAATACCGTTACTAGACTCGTCTCAGACTGTGGTCCTTACTCAAGAACATGGCTATCCAACAGGATATATCCTCTGCAGAGGGAGTACTATTTTCCCATGAGTAACGGATTTATTTAGTCCATCGGGACTAATGCCGCCTACGGCCTTTTAATTGAAAACACGCCTGACCTGCACACACCAGCTTAACTTACCGGTGTCTGGAATCACCCACGACACCTGCCAAGCAAAACTCTAAGTAGGGAGGCTACAACCTCGACGTAGCATGGGATCAAATTGCTATTCGCGCGCTCTAAGGGGTGCCCCCTCTCGGTCCCAACCGGAAACACCCATGCCCCCGGACCAAGTGGCATGCCTACCGGAGGCCTCCGGTATCTTCCACTATGGCCTCTCTGTACGGTGTGTGCTTTGGTAAGGGGTTGACAACTTACTGAACCATACCCCGTCTGCGACAGGGACAAGTGGTGGTACCAACAAATAGGGAAGCTACTGATCAAGACTCGACCTACGACCGACTCAGGGGTCCAAGTGTCCTCCAACAATATTACCATTAATGGAATAAATCACCACTCATCAAGCCTCACCATGCCATATCGGACATACTCGTCTCAACGAGGAACTAGGGACAAGCTCGTGTCTACCCAAGACCACAACTTTCCCGGCTTCCTTCCGGTATACATGAGAAGCTCATGAGGGTGAACATCATCACCAGTATATCCATTACTAATAGCAAAATATCTCCATTATGCACTTATGCGGATGATTTTTATCGTCACATAAAAATAATGTATGCTCCAAGTCAAAATGGTGCTGTAACCATGTCAAAACACCACACAAAATATTATGCCAGAGTTCAGAAATGCTTGCCTTCAAGATTATGCAAAGGATGCACTTTTTGAAAGCTTTCTCTTCTCTCCATTTTCCCTATTTTGCAAAATGTCCAAATAACAAATATTTTAAACACAGTACAAAAAGTTGTCTCAAATATTTTTGAAATAAATCTTAAAATAAACTAGATGAAATTTGGGAGAGGTAGGAAAAAGAATCAACTCATTTGGAGTTTCATTTTAAAAGTTATAGCCAGTCAAAGTTTGGTCAAATCTCTGTTTTTTAAATAAAACCAGAAAAGAAAACGCTTCGAGGGGAAATACGCTTTCGCAGCAGAGGAGACGTACTCGGGACTTATGCGCCTTCACTTAAAAAAGAGAATACGGCACGCGGGTCACTGACAGTGGGTCCAGAGGGCCCACTGGTCAGGTTTGACCGTTCCTCCCTCTCCCTCCTCTTCTCTGCCCGACGGGAGCGGGGCTCCGGCGAGCGCCGTCGATGAACGGCAGCTCTTCACGGGCATCTGAGGGCAGGGATGGACTGGCCAGACCGAGGCGGTCCCCTTGGTGGTCGCTGGGTCGTCGGAGGTGGAAGGAGTCGCCGGCGGCGAGCTCCGCGGCGGAGGGGGCTACAGTGGTGAAGTGGTTTTTGGGCTCCGGTGGTCTCCGATCGAGGTTGGGTAGTTGGGCAGCTCCGCAAGGACAAGGGGAAGCTACTGGTGGCGCTGGTTGGGCGAGGGGGTGACTGGCTGCGACGTATCTCACCGGAGTTCGGCGGCGGCCGAATTGGCCGGAGTTGGTGAAGACGGCCTTCTCCGGTCAATCCACTGCTAGGGAAGCTCTACGGGGAGAGTCTGAGGTCGCCTGAGGTCTTGCACGAGCTCGGGGGTCCCTTAAATAGGCGCTCGAGGTTGGACCGCGGCGGCTGAAGATAAGATCGCCGGCGACAGCCGTGCTGTAGCCGCAGGGCGACGTGGCGGCGACGAGCGCGTGCCGACGAGCTTCGGGATAAGACCGAGCTGTTTAAAGGGGCAGCTGGCGCGCTGGTGTGGTTTGGGCGGTGCCGAACATGGCAGAGGTCGCTGCCGACGCCGGCGTGCCGCCAAGGGCTCTGCCAGCGGCGCTGCAGGGCGCCAGAGATGGCGTGGAGAGGGGGCGAGCTAGTGCGCGGTTCAGCGGTGGAGCAGGGGCCAGGGACGGGTCGCGTCGAGTGCGGCAGTGCGGCGCGGCGGCTCAGTGCGCGGGCGTGCAAAACGTGCGCTCTGGGCGCGCCCAGAGCACGCACGGAACCTGCTCGACGAAATGCCGGGGCGGTCTAGAGCGCGAGGGTGGAGCTGGCAATGAACAGGACAGGGGTAGGGGCGGCTAGGAGCTCAGTGGACATGGTTGCTGGGTCATTGGAGCAAGTTCACAGTGCAAACAAAGAACTCATGCCAACACAGACTGTGCACACCAACTGTTTCGACAGAATGCCAAGTGCACTTAGGCAACTCTTGGAGTGGCCAAAATCTCTAGATCAGGGTCACTTTAGGTGCAGAAGATGATGTCAAGATCATATGGACAAAACCAGAAACTTGTTAGTGCAAGTTTTGCAAAACTCCAGTTTTGGACAGAAAGAAAAAGGGTTTATCGCATGCACTTAAAAACCTCCAATGAGTCCACTCTTTTGGACTTAAGGGTTTTGAAGGGAGGGCTACAAGTAGGAAAAAGCTCAGGGTCACTAGAGCAAAATAAAATAAGGTTGCAGTACAAATCACCAAATTGGACCAGAATGCAAAAGAGGGTGATTCACTCAAATCTTTCAAAGAACATCACTGGGTTTTTGCATAGAGTTGAATTGTATGCATCCACTGACATCTCCAAACACTTGGAAGAATTTTTGAAAAAATATTTAAATGGGTTGTAGTGCAAAAGTGCCTACTGGACCAGACTGGAAAAGTTGGTGTAGAGCTCAAAATCTCCAATGGCCAAAAGGTATTTTTGCATAAAAGGGATGTGGAAACATCACATGACATCCCCAAATTTTGGTGGAAATTTTAAATGCATTTATCAAATGGTTACAGTGCAAAACAGGCTCCAAATTCAAAAGAAATCATTTTAAAAGAATGAAGCTCTGAGAAAAACAAATCTTGCAATTTAAATCCACTGATAAAGAATTGTTTTATTATAGAGAGTATTCAAGTCCAACAATACCTTTTGAAAGTTTTCCACTAGAGGCAAAAATCCAAAATCACAAGGGTAAATCTTGGCAAATGGAAAAGTTTTATTTCCTGGCAACATTTTAACAAATAAAACAACGTCAAAATTTTGGGGTGTCACATAAAGGTGAGATGACGATATGTGTTGGAAGTGTTTCCAAGGTTGATGTGATCAAGCATCGCATGCTACCTCTACCATCGAGATTGGTGTTAAACCTAAATAATTGTTATTTGGTGTTTGCGTTGAGCATAGACATGATTGGATTATGTTTATTGCAATACGGTTATTCATTTAAGGAGAATAATGGTTACTCTGTCTATTTGAATAATACCTTCAATGGTCTTGCACCTAAAATGAATGGTTTATTGAATCTCGATCGTAGTGATACACATGTTCATGCCAAAAGATATAAGATAGTAATGATAGTACCACATACTTGTGGCGCTGCCACTTGAGTCATATTGGTATAAAACGCATGAAGAAGCTCCATGTTGATGGATCTTTGGACTCACTCGTTTTTGAAAAGATTGAGACATGCGAACCATGTCTATTAGTATATATGCATGAAGAAAGTCCATACAGATGGATCGTTTGGACTCACTTGATTTTGAATCACTTGAGACATGCAAATCATACCACATGGGCAAGATGACTGAAAGGCCTCGTTTTCAGTAAGATGGAACAAGAAAGCAACTTGTTGGAAGTAATACATTTTGATGTGTGCAGTCCAATGAGTGCTGAGGCATGCAGTGGATATCGTTATGTTCTTGCTTCACAGATGATTTGAGTAGATGCTGAGTATATTTACTTGATGAAACACAAGTCTGAATTATTGAAAGGTTCAAGTAATTTCAGAGTGAAGTTGAAGATCGTCGTGACAAGAGGATAAAATGTCTATGATATGATCATAGAGATGAATATGTGAGTTACGAGTTTGGCACACAATTAAGAAATTGTGGAAATTGTTTCACGACTAATACCGCCTGGAACACCATAGTGTGATGGTGTGTCCGAACATCATAACTGCACCCTATTGGTTATGGTGCATACCATGATGTCTCTTATGGAATTACACTATCGTTTATGGGTTAGGCATTAGAGACAACCGCATTCACTTTAAATAGGGCACCACGCAATTCCGTTGAGACGACACCGTATGAACTATGGTTTAGAGAAACCTAAGCTGTCGTTTCTTAAAAGTTTGGGGCTGCGACGCTTATGTGAAAAAGTTTCAGGCTGATAAGCTCGAACCCAAAGCGGATAAATGCATCTTCATAGAATACCCAAAACAGTTGGGTATACCTCCTATTTCAGATCTGGAAGCAAAAGCGATTGTTTCTAGAAACGGGTCCTTTCTCGAGGAAAAGTTTCTCTCAAAAGAATTGAGTGGGAGGATGGTGGAGACTTGATGAGGTTATTGAACCATGACTTCAACTAGTGTGTAGCAGGGCACATGAAGTTGTTCCTGTGGCACCTACACCAATTGAAGTGGAAGCTTATGATAGTGATCATGAAACTTCGGATCAAGTCACTACCAAACCTCGTAGGACGACAAGGATGCATGCTACTTCAGAGTGGTACGTAATCCTGTCTTGGAAGTCATGTTGCTAGACAACAATGAACCTACGAGCTATGGAGAAGCGATGATGGGCCCGGATTCCGATGAATGGCTCAAGGCCATAAAATTCAAGAGAGGATCCATGTATAAAACAAAGTATAGACTTTGGAAGAACTACTTGATGGTCGTAAGGCTGTTGGGGGCAGATGGATTTTAAAAGGAAGACGGACAATGATGGTAAGTGTCACCATTAAGAAAGCTCGACTTGTCGTTAAGATGTTTTCCGACAAGTTCAAGGAGTTGACTACGATGAGATTTTCTCACTCGTAGCGATGCTAAGAGTCTGTTGGAATTATATTAGCAGTTACTGCATTATTTATGAAATCTTGTAGATAGGATGTCAAAAAAAACATTGTTTCCTCGACGATTTTCTTGAGGAAAGGTTGTATGTGATACAACCAGAAGGTTTTGTCAATCCTGAAAGATGCTAACAAGTATGCATAGATCCAGCAATCCTTCTAAGGACTGGAGTAAGCATCTCGGAGTTGGAATGTACGCTTTGATGAGATGATCAAAGATTTTGGGTTTATGAGAAACTTGTATTTCCAAAGAAGTGAGTGGGAGCACTATAGAATTTTTGATGAGTATATGTTGTTAACATATTGTTGATCAGAAATGATGTAGAATTTCTGGAAAGCATACAAGGTTATTTGAAAAGTGTTTTTCAATGGAAAACCTGGATTAAGCTACTTGAACATTGAGCATCAAGATCTATAAGGATAGATAAAAAACGCTTAATAGTACTTTCAAATGAATACATACCGTGACAAGATTTTGAAGGAGTTCAAAATAGATCAGCAAAGAGGGAGTTCTTGGCTGTGTTACAAGGTGTGAGTATTGAGTAAGACTCAAGACCTGACCACGGCAGAAGAGAGAGAAAGGACGAAGGTCGTCCCCTATGCTTTAGACGTAGGCTCTACAGTATGCTATGTTGTGTACCGCACCTGAAGTGTGCCTTGCCATGAGTCAGTCAAGGTGTACAAGAGTGATCCAGGAATGGATCACATGACAGCGGTCGAACTTATCCTTAGTAACTAGTGGACTAAGGAATTTTCTCGATTATGGAGGTGGTAAAAGAGTTCATTGTAAAGGGTTACGTCGATGCAAACTTTGACACTAATCCGGATGACTCTGAGTTGTAAACCGGATTCGTATAGTAGAGCAGTTATTTGGAATAGCTCCAAGTAGCGCGTGGTAGCTGCATCTACAAGATGACATAGAGATTTGTAAAGCACACACGGATCTGGAAGGTTCAGACCCGTTGACTAAAAAACCTCTCTCACAAGCGAGATATGAACAAACCCCATGGGTGTTGGATTCATTACAATCACATAGTGATGTGAACTAGATTATTGACTCTAGTGCAAGTGGGAGACTGTTGGAAATATGCCCTAGAGGCAATAATAAAATGGTTATTATTATATTTCCTTGTTCATGATAATTGTCTATTGTTCATGCTATAATTGTATTAACTGGAAACCGTAATACATGTGTGAATACATAGACCACAACATGTCCCTAGTAAGCCTCTAGTTGACTAGCTCCTTGATCAATAGATGGTTATGGTTTCCTGACCATGGACATTGGATGTCATTGATAACGGGATCACATCATTAGGAGAATGATGTGATGGACAAGACCCAATCCTAAGCATAGCACAAGATCGTGTAGTTCGTTTGCTAAGAGCTTTTCTAATGTCAAGTATCGTTTCCTTAGACCATGAGATTGTGCAACTCCCGGATACCGTAGGAATGCTTTGGGTGTACCAAATGTCAAAACGTAACTGGGTGGCTATAAAGGTGCACTACAGGTATCTCCGAAAGTGTCTGTTGGGTTGGCACGAATCGAGACTGGGATTTGTCACTCCGTATGACGGAGAGGTATCTCTGGGCCCACTCGGTAATGCATCGTCATAATGAGCTCAATGTGACTAAGGAGTTAGCCACGGGATCATGCGTTACGGAACGAGTAAAGAGAATTGCCGGTAACAAGATTGAACGAGGTATTGGGATACCGACGATCGAATCTCGGGCAAGTAACATGCCGATAGACAAAGGGAATTGTATACGGGATTGATTGAATCCCCGACATCGTGGTTCATCTGTTGAGATCATCGTGGAACATGTGGGAGCCAATATGGGTATCCAGATCCCGCTATTGGTTATTGGCCGGGGAGGTGTCTCGGTCATGTCTGCATGGTTCCCGAACCCGTAGGGTCTACACACTTAAGGTTCGGTGACGCTAGAGTTGTTATGGGAAATAGTATGTGGTTACCGAAGGTTGTTTGGAGTCCCGGATGAGATCCCGGACGTCACGAGGAGTTCCGGAATGGTCCGGAGGTAAAGATTTATATATGGGAAGTCACCATACGGTCACCGGGAATATTCGGGGGTATACCGGAATTGTACCGGGACCACCGAAGGGGTTCCGGGGGTCCACCGGGAGGGTCCACCTGCCCCGGAGGGCCTTATGGGCTGTAGGTGGAAGGGAACCAGCCCCTAAGTGGGCTGGGCACCAACCTTCCCCTAGGGCCCATGCGCCTAGGGTTGGGGGAAACCCTGGAGGGGGCGCCCCCTTGACTTGGGGGGCAAGCCACCCTCCCTGGCCGCCGCCCCTCCCACCAGATGGGATCTAAGGGGCCGGCCCCCCTCTCCCTTGCCCCTATATATAGTGGAGGGGTGGGAGGGCAGCCGCACCCCTGTCCTGGTGCAGCCCTCTCCTCCTCCAACTCCTCCTCCTCCGTAGTGCTTAGCGAAGCTCCACCGGAGAACCACGAGCTCCATTGCCACCACGCCGTCGTGCTGCTGGAGTTCTCCCTCAACTTCTCCTCTCCCCTTGCTGGATCAAGAAGGAGGAGACGTCCCCGGGCTGTACGTGTGTTGAACGCGGAGGCGCCGTCCGTTCGGCGCTAGATCGGATCTTCCGCGATTTGAATCGCCGCGAGTACGACTCCATCAACCGCGTTCTTGTAACACTTCCGCTTAGCGATCTTCAAGGGTATGAAGATGCACTCCCTCTCTCTCATTGCTAGCATCTCCTAGATTGAACTTGGTGACACGTAGGAAAATTTTGAATTATTGCTACGTTCCCCAACAATTACTATGTTTTTCAACAGTGAATCCCAGAGGATTGTGTGCCTCATTTGATGTATCAGAATGGCAGCCTTCGTGTTTTGAACATATATCCAGGTCATCCTACGAATCTCAACTTTCCACACCGGATTTCTCAAAGAAGCGGAGACATGCTAATAAAAAAATGGAAAAAAATGTATGGACAGTCGTAAGGAGGTTTTTGGAAGCAAAAGGAAGCGAAGCGCAAGAATTGGAGACATGATGATCTCCATTCTCCATAATGGAGAGTCAGGGTCTATATTGTTTTATGCTATTTTACCTTAAATAGGGTATTTAGGTCCTACCTAATACTGATGATCATGTGCTAAGAACAATTAAATAGGGTTGGTTCGATGACTATGAGGATGATGATCGTATGACTTGTTATTAATAACGAGTAGAAGTTGTATGATGGTGATTAGTAGGACTTGTTATTATATATTATGATTCATGATGCGAGCATGAAGAGTTATTATATATCAGCGGGTGAAATGAACATGGATTGGATTGAAGTGAAGGCAACATGCATGTGCTGCATGTCGAAAGTAGTACAATCCAAACTTGATCAAAGTTAGGATTAGTATTACTTTCGACATGCACCACATGTTGCCTTCACTTCAATCTAAGCCATGTTTAGGCATAGCAGTAGCATTGGTAAACCAAGCACGGAGATATAAGACAGGACACTTCTCTCTATTAGCTAGCTAATAACAACCTAAATTAACTCCCAAAACCCCTAAACCAGCCCCTTTCAAAAAAAAAACACAGCCAGCTGCTGACGCGTGGATGCCTTTTGGTCCCTGTCATGGATTTGTCACGGCAGATGTCCTAGTGAGAGGACTTAGTCGTGAGGCCAACACATCTATGTGGTAGCTTGAGAGGGGTTGAGCGAAATCGAGAAACGCAACACAAGACAAGGGTTTAGACAGCTTCGGGCCCCGGGAAACATCATCCGGTAATAGCCCTACATGCTATTTGAGGCTAGGTCTCATTGTGCTCATGAGGGAGTCGCCGTAAACCGGCTCTCCTCTAATTGTGTCTAGCCCTAGAGATTGTTTCTTCTTGCTTGTCCCTCTTTGGGGAGCCCTGCCCCTCCTTATATATGTTGAAGGGGCGGTTTACATGACTAGTCCTAGTTGGATTAGGATTACTCTATTACAAGTGGAGTCCTAGTCTTGCTTCCTTTGTAGGAGAATATTCCTTGTGCTTTCCTCTTAAACCGGCCCACCATTAACATAAACCGGCCTTTCATGAACCGCCCGTTGGGCCACCGGGTCTTGTCGCTCCTCTGACCCGCCTGCCGGATTACCAATGAATCGTAAACCGCCAGGTCCAAGCGGGTCGCCAGTGAATCGCCAAACTCCAGCCGGGTCATACATCCGGCGGTTTATACCGCGGGGTATATCCCCGACATTAGCCCCCAGTTTAATTTGGATTTATCCATCTTAAACTGATCCTGCAACATAAACACAAGAAGGAATTTGACAGGTTGCGCTCCGGGTTAAATATTCTTGTAAGCCGGCATCTGATCATCCTTAAGTCCTTGTTAGTTCCTTCTTCTAGAAAATCCGGGTCATTAGACCAGCTTCATAATCAATTTGCTTGTAGAAGAAATATTGCAAATAAAGAATCCTTTTAAATCGGCCTTCAATACTCTGATTTGACAAAAATATTGGTCTTCAAATATTCAACTGATATTCAGCCGGCTTGAAAATATAGAACTTGCCGATCTATGATTTCCAAAGTCGCCGGGTTATAAAAATTGATAATTCCGGGTCACTATTGTTGCCAACGCCAGTTCATGATTGTTCCCAACGCTGGTTCATGATTATTGATGATGCCGGGTTATGATTGTTGCAGACACCGGGTCATAATGATTGGTGACGCCGGGTCAATAATTGTTGGTGACGCCGGGTCATAATTGTTGCAGACTCCGGGTCAATCTGGTTAGCTCAAAACTGAAAATTGGAAGATATTTCTCCCTTATATCCATATTACCTGTAGCCCCCAAGTCTTGAACAGAACAAAGTGATGATTTGAGACTTGTTTCCATATAATTACTGCCACTTTGAAGAAATCCATGTTGTTCATCTCAGTCACTAGTAAAAACTGAATACTCCATATATGTAGCCCCCAAGTGCCGTGTTGTCATGCTTGCAGCAACCTGGGACTTGTAATTGCCTTATACTCATAAAAACTTCAACCAGTGTAGCCCCCAAGGGCCGGGTCATTATGCAATAATGATCAGGGACTTTATAAATGTGATCATGCTTCATTGAAAATAACATCATATGATGTAACTCCACCATGGGGCTTCGAACCCACGTCCACAAGGTTAAGAGCTTTGTGCTTTACCAACTGAGTAGTGGATCTGTCAATATAATAGTTTTAAAACTTGTGTACCTTGAATTGTTGACAGGAGCAATTGGTAGCCCCCAAGGGCCGGCTCATTATAATGTGATGAGTCGGGTCTTCAATAAAGTGAGCAAAACATGACTTTGCATTAGCCCCCAAGTGTCATGGTGCATGCTTGCAGCGACATGAGACTTGCATATTTGATGAAATCTCAACGTGAATAATGTAGCCCCCAAGTGCCGGGTCGTAAGCCTGCAGCGACTCGGGACTATTCCTTCAATTGTAGAATAAATCATACCTATTGATAATATAATAGCCATTGCGCTAAAGCGACTTTGAAAACCTTAATCATAATACCGGTTACTGATAACCATAATAAAATCCAGCCATGTTGGCTATGTGAAGATTTGAATAATATAATCCAATGATTTATGAGCGCATGATTCCAATGGCGCAACCCAAATATATACTGGCGAATTATAATCCCAAGCCAGTCCGGGTTAATAAACACTGGATGATTTATCATCATACTGGCGACTTATAGTCAAAAGCCATGCCGGGTTAATAAACACTGGATAATTTATCATCATACTGGCGACTTATAGTCGAAAGCCAGGCCGGGTTAATAAACGCCGATGATTTATAATCATGCTTTATTCAACCTGTTTCTGCATACAACAAGTTTAAAGTGTCCTGGCGGTTTACCACCGGACGGGTCATAATGCCCAACATATAACCCGGGTTTATAACCAAGGCTGCACTTAAGAATAATCAAATATGAAATATATCATACCTGTGACATTGAATCACATCACTGGTTTACCAACTTTTTGTAGTAAGGGTGATAACCCTAATCATGAGTATTGATAACTCCTTCCATATTGTGCCGGTTTATGATAAACCGTACCGTGTTGTGATAAACACCGGATTATCCATATATAACACTGGCGACTTATAGTCGAAACCAGACCGGGTTGATAGTCTCCGGATTATAACTGATCATAAACTGACAACTTGTAGTTGAAAGTGAAGCTGGGTTAATGAACGCCGGTTCAGCAAAACATTAGAAATCTCATCCAAAGAGAAAAACTTAGCAAATAAAAGCAAATGAAAACCTTGTAGTCGAGGCTTTTCACGGGCTGCCAGGCCCCAAATTCGAGGCTTTTCATGGGCTGCCAGGCCACTGAGTTAAACCATTTTACAAAGCCTTTTAAGATGGTCCTCAATCCTTAACCAATCATCATTTTAACTTGACAAGTTCAGGGTCTTATTAGAGTAACTTGTCAAAGTTCGATGGGTCATACCAGGTTTACCTGGGCGGAGTGACTTACTTAAAGAGGCATGCTAACCCGGGGTTTTAGGTGTATACACCAGGCTTCCAAGCCATGGCTTGATAGCCTATTACAAGTGTAGATTCTTTGTTCATTTCGACAGCAAAGAATCCCCAAGTAACATTTTGAGCCATGCTCAGTGGGTGCCTATGTTTGAGTTGTTGTTTGACAACACTCTCTTTGGCCCCGGAGTAATTTGGCTTTGAGCCAATCAAGAGGTGTGACTATGGTTCGGATATGACCAAGCCCCCAAGTGATGTTGTGGCATTGCGCCGATCAAGAGATGTAGCTATGGTTCGGATACGACCAAGCCCCCAAGTGATATTGTGGCATTGTGCCGATCAAGAGGTGTAGCTATGGTTCGAATACGACCAAGCCCCCAAGTGATTATTGTGAGCTGTGCTCAAGGGGCACCTATGTTTGAGTTGTGCTTTTGCAACAGACTCTCTTTGGTCCCTTTAATTTTTTGCAAGAGATAAATTCTTCTTGAACCGGATATTGAGAGCTTCAAAGCTTTGTGGGAGACGTCTTTCCCTTGAACCGGATTGTAAACCGGATATTTGAGAGCTTAAGTGAGACTGACTTCCCTTGAGCCGGATTTTAAACCGGAATCCTTTCTGAAGACCCGGATCTTCTTCATTGAGTCGGGATCTTGTAACTGTCATATACTTTCTAAGCCGGAAATTTCCTGACGGCCTTTAAATTTTCATCAATATAACAATAGCCTCCGGGACCGGGTTATCTTTCCCTCCATCGTCCTAGGGTTCTTAAATTTGCTGAAACTGGCAAAATTTGCTGAGTCATGTCATCGTAGCCCCCGAGTCTCAAAGGTGACTCGAGGAGTTAGCTTGAGATTCTTCATATTTGACCGTGATATAAACCGGCATAACTTGTATATCATTGGTGTTGATAGCACGATGTGAATCCACAGAAGGTTTGAGGTGACTGCGGCAGGTTATAAATGATCCCGTATGAGCCGTGTCAGCAACTCGGCCAATGGTTCCTTCCAACTGGTGATTTGAAGTTAACCAAACTGTAGTGGCGGCGACTTGTGTGCCTGCCTATTGACCCAACCAGTGCAGACGGCGGTTGATAGTATATGATAATTTGCCTCCATTTTGTTGAAAGAAAACCGGGCTACCCAAGCTGTGATTTGCTTATACTCAATAAACAGCTCATGCATACAGGTGCGGCCCGGTATGTTGATGTAGACCAGGCCGCAAGAGACGGACGGTAAAAACGACCGCAGCATCAGAGGCAACATAGATGAGTCGGCCACGGCGTTGTATGCTGGTGCGGACAAGCGAGTTGTCCTCCTCGTTGTAAACCGGCGCGGACGCGTGAACCAGCCGCGAGAGCGGACGGGCGAGTCGTTCGTGGCGTTGTAAACTGGTGCAGACGCGCGAGTCAATCACAGGCGCAGTCCCAGCTAGTTGATGTAGACCGGTCTGCAGAATGGCGGCTTGCACATATATTCATCGAGCTTGATGGCATGGTAAGATACTAGCGCATTATAATGGTGGCGCGAGTTATACATCCATGACATAGCCATAGCTTTTGAAGTGAACAATTGTCCTGCATAAACAATATTGCAGTCCAAGGCAAAGATAAACTGCTCTTAATATGTGCTAAAATATATTTTAGATGGATATCACCTGATGTGTTTAGGCCGAAAATAATCCGCCATGAAGTTGATGATCACTAAGTGAAACTGAAATCACTCACGGGTGAATCGGCCGCAGGAGCAGACAGATGAATCGGCCGCGGCGTTGTAAGCCGATGCGGACGAGCAAATTATCCTCCTCGTTGTAAGCCGATGCGGACGCGTGAACCGGTCGCGAGGGCGGGCGGGCGAGTCGTCTGTGGCGCTGTAATGCGGCGCGGACGGGCGAGTCGGCCGACGCGTTGATGTAAACCGGACCATGACAAGCCTGTCCGTGAAGTCGCACGGTACAGCCGAACGTGCATCCGTGGTATAACACCACTTTTGTAATGAGTAATTTACCTGTATATAACAACACTATAGGGCAGAGTGGTTGTTTTCACAAAAAATTAATAAGTATTTACTGATAAAAGGTAAACTGGATGGATATCACCTGGTGCATTAGTACGACAAATGATCCGTACGCAATGTTCGTAGATAACCTCTGTTCTTCTTAACAGCGCAGGATTAATCCGCCTGTCCTCCCACCAAGCAGGTACCCCAAGGCGGAGGTGGCAGGCCGGCAAGTTGTTGTGGGGTCGTCCGGATTTCCCTCCAGCCCGTAGTGAATCGAGAAGTAAGTGTCAGGACACCCCGCCCAATCAGCATCAGAATAAGCAGTAAGTGCCACCGAGGATGAGCCGGAGAGATGCAAGCTGAGATCAAGGGTGCCCTTGATGTAGCGGAGAATGCGCTTGACCAAGTGCATGTGAGGCTCTCGGGGTGCATGCATGTACAGACAGGCCTGCTGCACCGCGTGCGCGATGTCTGGGCGTGTCAGGGTGAGATACTGCAAAGCACCAGCGTAACTCCGATACTCCGTGGGATCGGAAAGAAGAGGGCCATCCTGAGCTGAGAGCTTGCACTTAGTGTCAATACGGGTGACAGTCAATCATGCCAGCACGTTGCAGAAGATCCAGCGCATACTGTCGCTGAGAGAGGACCATGCTAGAGGAGGTCCGAGTGACGGAGATGCCGAGGAAAAATGACAGGGTGCCGAGGTCTGTCATGGCAAACTCTGCATGAAGCTGTTGTGTGAGACGTCGAAGGAGCTCGTCCGTGGACACGGTGATGAAAATGTCGTCCACATACAAGAGGATGTAGGCAAGATCGTGTCCACGCTTGTAGATGAACAGAGAGACATCTGACTTGGAAGCAATGAAGCCAAGCCGATGTGCAAATAGTGCGAACCGTTGGTACCAAGCACGCGGCGCCTGCTTGAGACCGTAGAGAGATTTGTGTAGGCGGCACACATAATCTGGGCAGCGAGCATCGATGAAGCCTGGGGGCTGCTGACAGTAAACCTCCTCGTCAAGATTGCCATGGAGAAATGTGTTCTTAACATCGAGCTGGTGGATCGGCCAGGACCGGGAGACGGCAAGACTGAGAACAATACGGATCGTGGCGGGCTTCACAACAGGGCTAAAAGTCTCATCGAAGTCAATGCCTGGTTGTTGAGAGTAGCCACGTACGACGCATCGCGCCTTGTACCGTGCAAGGTTGCCGTTCGAGTGAAATTTATGTTTGAAGATTCACTTCCCTGAAACAACATGAGCACGAGGAGGACGTGGAACAAAAGACCACGTCCTGTTAGCAACAAGAGCATCAAATTCCTCGTTCATAGCACGACGCCAGTGCGGGTCATGTAGTGCTCCCCGGTATGTTTTAGGAATAGGAGAAGGAGTCGAGTGGGAAACATGAAGGTTGAGACGGTCGACGGGCTGAAAGAGACCGCGTTTCGCTCGAGTGACCATGGTATGGGTATTAGATGGTGACGGAGGCCGGTGAACTACAACCGGAGGAGATGGGTCGCTAGAGTTGGATGTTGCGCTAGAGGGAGAACGTGGTGGACCTGGTGGGGTAGAAACCACGGCAGGAGTTGTGTTTGGCCGGTCATACACGGAGGGAGGCGAAGAGCCGTCATGCATGGCGGGTTGTGGGTGCGCATGCAGGGCGGGTTGCGCGCGCGGGGGAACCCGGGTGCTTGGGTGGGTTGCAGGCGCGCTGGGGAGCTGAGCGGGATATTGCGAGGCGTGGCCCCGGGTGCGGCGTTGTGGGGCGTGGGGCTAGGAGTGGGTGCAACGCTGCTGTTGCCATGCATGGTAGGAGACGAGGATGCATGCAGGTTTGGTGTGTGCTGCGTGACTGCTAGGTCTAGTAGAAAATCAAGTGCGGCGATGGGATCAGTTGGACGCTCCTGAGAGTAGGAGAAGGGAAATATGGTCTCGTCAAATACCACATGGCGGGACAGAATGACTCGACGAGTGCTAATATCAAGGCAGCGATAGCCTTTGTGGTTGCTTGGGTAGGATCCTAGGAAGACACAAGCGGTAGAGCGTGAGAGAGTTTATTTGTGGCCGTAGCAGACTGGTTGGGATAACAGAGGCAACCAAAGACACGGAGGGCGGCGTAGTTCGGTGGAGTGTCGTGGAGGCGTATGTAGGGCACCGCAAAGCCAATGGATTGGGAGGGGCGAATGTTGACGAGATACGTGGCCGTGGCAAGGGCTTCGGCCCAGTAGGAAGGTGGCATAGAAGACTGGAAAAATAAGTGTACGAACGACGTCGTTGATGGTGCGGATGGCACGTTCGGCCTTGCCGTTTTGGGCAGATGTGTACGGACACGAGAGGCGAAGGTGAATGCCGTGGGTGGAGAAGAAGTTGGTGACCGTGGAGTTGAGAAACTCGGTTCCGTTGTCGGCTTGCATAGCAACAAGAGGCCGGGAAAACTGTGTGCGTATATAAGCAACAAAGTTAAGTAGAGTGTTGGCGGTTTCAGATTTGTGGCGAAGGGGAAACGTCCACATGAAGTGAGAAAAATCGTCGACAATAATGAGGTAATATTTGAAACCAGAATTGCTCAAAAGGGGTGAAGTCCAAAGATCACAATGAATCAACTTAAAAGGTTCGACGCTTATTGAAGTAGACCTAGCGAAGGGCAAGCGCACGTGTTTGCCAAGTTGACATGCATGACAAACATGTGTGGCTGCTTTATTACATGAGATAAAGGAATTCTTATAGTTGGGACATGGCGTCACGTCCCGGGTGACCTAAGCGACGATGCCATAGCTCGGTGGTGGTGGTGGCGAGGAGTCCATGGGCGTGGTGGTTGAGGACCGCGGATGGGAAGACGTAGAGGTCGCCGAGGCTATTGCAACGAAGAATCACGGCCTTGGTGCGAAGGTCCTTCACAGAAAAGCTGAACGGGTCAAATTCAATTGAGCAAAGATTGTCAATAGTGAAACGACGAACGGAAAGTAAATTTTTGACAATAGTAGGAACAACTAAGACATTGCGAAGAAGAAGAGAGCGAGCGGAAGTATTGAGAGATGTGTCGCCGGTGTGAGAGATGGGCAAGGTGGAGCCATTACCCACGGTGACAGTAGAAGAAGAGGAGGAAGGAATGAGAGTGTGGAGCATACCGGGGTCGGAGGCCATATGTGAGGTGGCTCCAGAATGCATGACCCACTCACCGACGGTCGAGGGGGTTGCAGCATTGTTGAGGGCGGCCATGAGTGCGGTGCAATCCCACGATGGAGCGCCACCGTGGCCGGGAACAGAGGGAGTGCCGCCGTAGCCGGGAACTGGTGGCGGATTGGTGCCGAACGCCTGCCCATGCAAGGGAGCCAGAGAGGTGAAGGCTTGGGCGGGTGCTAGCGCAGGTGGCCGTGCGCCGAGCAGGCCAGCCCCGGTGTTCTGCCTCAGTACTGGAGACGCCTGGAGTTGCTGGCCTGTGTACGGGTTAAAGCAAACCCACGGGCCAACAGAGGATGCATGAGTGTTGGAGCGTTGACCACCGGAGTTGCCGCTCGCGTTGTAGCCGCCGTTGCCCTTTTTCTTGCGCCAATTGCCACCGTTGCGGCCACCGCTGGAGTTGCCGCCGCCGCGGTTGCCATCGCCGCGGTCCGAGCCGTCGTGGTGTTGGCCGGACGAGTTGGAGCTGCCTGCGCCATGGGACGGACCTCCGCTGTAGAGCGCAGTCTGGTTCCCCACGGCTGTGGAGTTCGCGAGCTGCGTCTCGCGCAGAGTGAGAAGAGAGCGCGTCTGGGCGAAGGACGGCAAGGGGCTCTGCATAGTGACGATCGTGGTGATGTCGGAGAAGCGCGGGTTGAGCCCACGGAGGCAGTTGAGGACGAGCGTTTGGTCGGAGACGGGTGTGCCGACGTCGCTGAGAGCATCCGAAAGGGCCTTGAGGCGATGACAGTAAGCGGTGATGGAGAGATCGCCTTGGACGAGGCCTCGAAACTCCGCCTCGAGGTAAACAGCGCGAGTCATCTGATTGTCCAGAAAAAGGTTGGTGATGAGCGTCCATGCTTCCTGGGCCGTTTGATCCTCCGCCATGATTATGTCGAGGATTTCGTCGGAGATGGACCCGTAGAGCCACGACCGAACGACGTAGTCGTCGCGAGTCCAGTCTGGCGTGCGGTCCGCCGCGGCAGTGATGGCGTTGACGTGGGGAAGCAAGTCATACTTGCTGAAGAGGACACGGACAAGCATCCGCCACTTGGTGAAGTTCGAGGCGGCGAGGTCGAGCGTGACGGGCACATGGGTGCGCACGCTGGCGACATGCACAGCTGGCGAGGCGGAGGCGGGCAGAGCAGCCGTGACGAGGGCGCCGGAGGTGGAGTTCATGGTTGATGGCAAGGTGGGGGAGGTGAGGCTGGAGCTTGTAGCGGACGCGGTGCCTGAGGCGGTTGTCATAGAGTGGAGGTGAGATCAGGGGTGGTGAGCGCCGGGGTTGGACGAGGATGGATCGAGGTTGCAGCTGATACCAAGAAAACAAGTAGGTTTGTGTATTGCACGCCACCTGAAGGGCGCCTTGTATTCACATATATAAGAATTACATGCCTTGCTAATCAAGGTGAATCAGAGAGATCCCAACCGAAATATACAACAAGGATTCGGTAGGATTACATTCCTACCCCCGTTTTAAAATAGATGACCCAACTTTGTACTAACTTTAGTACAAAATTGGATCATCTATTTTAAAACGGAAAGTACCTGTGATATGAACAAAAGGAAATACTTTAACATGAATCGCCAGAGGCTGCGGCCACACGGCCGTAGTAGCGAGACCTGGCAGCGGAGACGGAGGCCCCGATGCAGTGCAAGATGGAGGCGGTTTGACGCAAGTACTGCAGCTGTATTTGCCTTGGGCATCAATTAAATATAATAGCTGATGTTTGTCTTGACGTGATGACGTAAACCAATGGTAGCTTCTTAATCTCCAGGTGAGAAAGTAGTACTAATTTATTGAATTGACGCAATATACTCTCCTTGACTAGTGCGTTTTTGAGACGGCGGGGCGGTGGAAATTTGTCTTGACGTTAGATCCTTGTGCCAATCCATCTCGGACGCAGCTTTGACTGATTCTTTGTAATTTGATCATATATGCCGCTGTGTTGGCTAGGTGTGCACATAACAACGGAAGACTGAACCAGAAACTGATTTTTTCCTCGCGTGAGATACTAGTAGTAGTACAAACAGTCATAGAGGCTTCCGTTGAGCGTCGGTTTTGATCATACGAGCTAGCAACAATCAAACCGTCTTGGAAAGCAAAGTAGTACTTCTCCGTCGGGACTTGAAGCGCTCCTGTAACACGGCTGCTGTGGACGGAAGTTACGTGCTGTAGTATCAGGCTTTTAGCGGTGCGTAATGGACATCCAGTCGGTCTCAGCGACATGTGTCACCGCTCTAAAAAAAAATTCAATCCGGCTTTGGACTGGATCGCCTGTCGGTCATATCAACTTGGCAATTTTGCGGCAGTGTATCCGATGCAACTCTAGTTTCTCTTGGACCAGAACCTCGTCATACATCGAGCCCCAAGGTTAATCATGATTCGAAGCATAACATGGTGAATTTGCCGGCTCTGACCAAGTTTCGTCCCATGCCGGGTTATCTTGCATGATTGTTCCGTACCGGCTCTTCCTTATTCACTCAGGTTGCAATCTCCTCAATCCCTGAACTTCACGCCGACTCTTATTCATCCGGCAAACGCGAGCTTCTCGTTTCTTAAAGATCTCCCTTCAAGAATTTAACTCCACCGTGCGCGAGCCCCACGGTGAGCGCCAACTGTCGTGGATTTGTCACGGCAGATGTCCTAGTGAGAGGACTTAGTCGTGAGGCCAACGCATCTATGTGGTAGCTTGAGAGGGGTTGAGCGGAATCGAGAAACGCAACACAAGACAAGGGTTTAGACAGCTTCGGGCCCCGGGAAACATCATCCGGTAATAGCCCTACATGCTGTTTGAGGCTAGGTCTCATTATGCTCATGAGGGAGTCGCCGTAAACCGGCTCTCCTCTAATTGTGTCTAGCCCTAGAGATTGTTTCTTCTTGCTTGTTCTCTTTGGGGAGCCCTGCCCCTCCTTATATATGTTGAAGGGGCAGTTTACATGACTAGTTCTAGTTGGATTAAGATTACTCTATTACAAGTGGAGTCCTAGTCTTGCTTCCTTTGTAGGAGAATATTCCTTGTGCTTTCCTCTTAAACCGGCCTACCATTAACATAAACCAGCCTTTCATGAACCGCCCGTTGGGTCACCGGGTCTTGTCGCTCCTCTGACCCGCCTGCCGGATTACAAATGAATCGTAAACCGCCAGGTCCAAGCGGGTCGCCAGTGAATCGCCAAACTCCAGCCGGGTCATACATCCGGCGGTTTATACCGTGGGGTATATCCCAACAGTCCCGGTTGGTGTCATCAACCGGGACCAAAGCCCCCCTGCGTGGGCTGGCCGCAGCGGCCACGTGGAGACCCATCTGTCCCGGTTCTTATAAGAACCGGGACTAAAGGCCAAGGGCATTAGTAATGACCTTTTAGTCCCGGTTTCAAAACCGGGACAGAAAGTCCTTACGAACCAGGACAAATGACCATTTTTCTACTAGTGAGAACCGTGCACTGGCGAAGGACCCTACCGCCAACGAACTGGGCGGTGGGTTATTGCACCCTACCACCATGCAGGGCCATTATGCCACGTCAGCGAGGAACCCGTGACATGGTACCGGTTGCCGTTTTCCTACCCCCAGGTTTCGGCTGTAGGAAAATTGTCAAATCCCAAAATATTGTCAAACGTGGGTCATATCGGCTAAACTTTGTGCATAGGGTCAAAACACAAAAATCGGCCGGACTGTGCATCTAGCGATAAACCGGTGATCTATATCCACGTCATGTCGTTGGGTCGTGCGGTAGAATTTTTGTTTGCTGCGCACCACGTGCCCCACTAGGAGTATTTTTAGGTGGATTCTTCGGGCAGGACATGTTCCTTGTCATGCATGTTGCTCACATTTTTCACGCGTGCATGAGCGTTGGTCCGGTAAATCAACGATGGCCATGTCCAAGAGTGCCAGAATCTCAACCTCACGATACAAAATACAGCTTGATTTTATTTGATTAATCATAAGGGAAACAAAAAGAAAAGTGAAAACAAAAGATTGCGACATCAATTGTACCAAGAAATAAACAAACCGCGCTAAAAAAATTCAGACAGGACAACATCAAGATCCTCCTCAGACGAGTCGCCTTTCAGTGGCGTGGTGGGCACCGGAAATCGGTGGGGCAGACCTTGCCGCAGTTGTTGAGGATGAGGCGGAGGTCGACGGGGAGGTGGAGGTTGAGGCCGAGCACATTGGCGTCGATGTTTGCGCAGAGGCAGAGCGCCGCGTCCAAGCCGACGAGCCCGTCGAGGAGCGAGCAGCAAGGCTCATGGCGCGGCACGTTCACCTTGAGCTTGAGCAGGCCCAGCACGTCCACGCACGCCTTCAGCTTCAGCCCGTCCCTGGGGCACGACCCCTCGTAGCCGCCGTGGGCGCTCGCCGAGGCCACGACCATGAGCCCGACGGCCAGGAGGAGCAGCGCTCTGGGTGCCATGGCCATCTGCAACGGAGCAGGTGGTAGCGTGCAGGCTAGTGCGTGCGATCGAGCTGCCTGCGCTTGTGCTTGCAATGTGCTGTGCGCTTGCTCTGTGTGTGAGTGAGTGTGTGCATGGCGAGTGGTATTTATAGATGGAGATTATGTGTGATATGAGATGGGAAAGCGGTGTGAGATGAGATGGTGTGCCGCGCATGTGGTTCCGAGCTGGCCCGTCAGCGATCATTGCTTCCTTCGATTTGGACTCGTATGCATATATGCATCCGTGACTGCTTCGAATGTGTTTATATTCCGACTGCATGTTACGTCCAGTTCATGTATTTGTTTGCTTACTGGATTAAGCATGTGACATCGGTCGGCATGCAGTTAGTGGTGACTACGCAGTTTTTATCCCATACGCCCGTCCGGCTAGGGTTTTTCTCCTCTTAGGCGATTTCCGATCGTCTTTGAGTTTCTACCCGCATACTTCCGGCCTCCGGCTGCCCTCTGATTGATTACGATGTACATCCGCCGCTCGCACGGCCTGGGCTGTGCGGATCAGGTGACTGGAACGGTGACCGGCGATGGCATCTTCCTCAGATGCCAACTCCGCCACAAGTGGTGGCGGCTTTGACGCGACTGCAAAATCGAATCAGGGTGATTTCCTTGATCAACTGGATCTCAATGATGAGGAATTCGAGGATGTGGAGATTGATGAGGATGATCCCGAGATACAGGAAAGTGTTCGCTCGCTTGCCCTACCTAGGGTTCACACAAACAAAAATTTCAGCCCATCCGCCTTCTACAAACATATGAGAGATGCGTGGAATCCGGCGCAGAGTGTGAGATTTCGGCCGGTTGGCCCTAATCGGTTTGTCATCCAAGCATCTTGCTTGGGGGACTGGGAGTGAATCATGCTGCAAGGACCCTGGCTGTTCCGCAATATGGCAGTACTTTTGTTGCCGTATGATGGATTCTGTGAAGCGGAGGAAGTAGAGATCGTTCATATGCCAATATGGCTGCAAATCCACAAGCTACTAGTTCCATATTGTAAGTAGAATATTGTGGAGAAACTGCTGAAAGGAGCTGGAGAGATCATGGAGATGCATCTAAACGGAAACACACGAGGTGATTACATAAGGGTGATGGTGAAACATGATATCCGACAGGCCCTTACAAAATTTGTTAGTATTGTCCGTCGCAAGGACCGTCAAGTATTCCTGGTTCGCTATGAAAGGCTTGCTAGGTTCTGTAAGAGGTGTGGCCTTGTTGGCCATGAGCATAAAGAGTGTGGACTGGGAGTTCATGATGTGAAGTCACTCAAGTTCGGTGATTGGTTATATGCTGATAATCCTGGCAGCACCCGATCAGATGCAAGACCCAGTAGGGCGATTGGCGAAGATACTAGAGTGGATGGGACCCCTATGAGGGGTAAGACTGTTAGAGAATAGGAACCGATCGACCCAGAGGTCACGGATACTACATCAAGCTCGGTGAAAAAACCCGGAGACAGAATGGAAGTGGACAAGGACCCGAAGAAGAGACTGAATATGGATGAGGACGCGGATAAGCCTGGGGATGCGACAGGTACTGCAAAAGTGTTGCTTGCTATAACTGACGGAAGTGGCACGGATCTGCGTGACTGCATGAGGGTGCCTCGCCTACAAGCAGTACTTCAAGCAACAAAAGGTTGAAATTAGCCAAGGGAAGTGACAATAATGAGATGTCGGCGGCCTCCCTCGAGGAGGACCGCCGGATGCAATGAATGTATTATCTTGGAACTGCCGGGGGGGGGGGGGGGGGAGACCGCCAGACAGTTCGTGAGGTGTTGGCCCTCTGTAAAGCCAATATCCCCAAGCTTGTTTTTCTTTGTGAAATGAGACAAGCTTCAAATAAAGTACATAAACTCAAGTGGAGACTTGGGCTGAAAGGATTTCATCGTGGCAATAGTGATTGAAGGAGCGGAGGTTTAGCACTCTTTTGGGACGAGTCTTTTACAGTAACAGTCTTGGACTCTTGCAATCGTTACGTCGATGTCCATATTGTCGACGGCGGCACCAGGGTCTCATGGAGAGGGACCTTCGTGTATGGTGAGCCGAGAGTTGAGAACAGACATATTATGTGGGATCACTTGTCTAGATTACGAGCGATCTCGCAGGATCCTTGGTTGGTTTGTGGAGACTACAACGAGGCGTTGTGGCAACACAAACACTTATCTAGATCAATGCGACCAGAGACAAAAATGTCGGCCTTTAGAGACTGTCTACTTGTGTGTGAGTTGGAGGACCTGGGGTTTTTTGGAATTCCTTTCACATACAATAACGACCAGCTGGGGGAGCGTAATGTGGAGGTGCGACTCGACCATGCTTGTGCAGATGAGGCATGGAGGGATTTATATCCGGCGGCAAGAGTACTTCATTTGGCTACTTCATGCTTAGAGCATGCACCTTTGTTGGTACAATTGCAGGAGGTACCAGATCATTGGCTGAGAGCACAAAACCCAAGGTATGAGATTATGTGGGAGCGTCATCCAGCATTCTCGGAGGTAATCACTAAGGCCTGGGCGAGCAACAAACCGACCGAGGGGCAGACCTCGATTGTAGGCTCCTTGGCAGGGATGATGAAAGAGTTAAAATGATGGCACTAGTACGCGTCGGTGCTATACAAACGGTTTTTAACCCCTTTCCGCGACGACATTTGGATCCGTCGCCAAGTGAGTGTGGGCGATAGGGGGGGGGTCCTTCCCACATGACCCAGAAATCGTCGGGGATAAGCCCTCCTGGGACACAGGCTGGGGCCGTGTGCGATCGGGCGAGGCATCGAAACCCAATCATTTCCGTAGGTATGTACATCCCACATGGTGAATCCTAGAAAAACATTTCCGTAGGTATGTACATCCCACACGGTGAATCCCAGAAAATCATTTCCGTTCGTATGTATATCACACACAATCAATCCAAGGAATACGTTTCCGTTCTTATGTACATCCCACACAGTCAATCCAGGGAAAACGTTTCCGTTCGTATGTACATCCCACATAATTTTATGTATATGATCATGTGTGAAAGGTGTAACTATCACACACGCTCTGCCTTGGTTAACTGTTTGCTTTCATGAACTACATCACACACGATTTGATGTAGAAAACTGTGTGGCATTGGGCTATCCATCACAAGCGCTTTTACTGCCAGAACCGTTTGCAAAGTTTCATGACCGTCTGTTCTCTTTTTGTTTTTGCCTGTAATTTATTATTTGAATTGGAAATTCTGAAATATGAAACATGCAATTCAAATTCTCAGCACAATGGTTCAACAACGAATCCATAAATAAAATTGCCAGTACAATATGATCAGTAATTACATGATTAGGCAGCAATTAACTATGATGAACCACAATATTTAAAGACGGTAAAGGTGAAGAGACAAGTGTAAATCATTTTGACTGCTGACGGTGTTGAAGAAGCGGAATGCCCATAATGTGCCTTCCTGCATGCCATAGGCACGAACCACTTTTGTCCAACCCCTTGTGACAATCGCCCGCCCATCCTTCACCGCCTTCAGGAGGACTTCTAGAGCATTATCATGGTAGTATGAATTATATACTTTAACCTTAGTTGCCTCCACTCCGGTCATGTAGTTTGCAAGGTAATCATCAGTAAATAGCTTCGGAAACCACTGAAAAGAGAAAAATATCAGATACTGAGGTCTAATAGAGTAAATTGTTGTGGGCAGGGGGGAAAATGCAACACATTACTTACCATCCTAAAGTTCACTGTTGTCTTCGACAAAGTGTAAATAAAGAGCTTAATTCCAATCACCCGTTTCTTTCGCCTAACAATCTTTCTTAGTTTCCTCACTTGACGCTTGTTCATGAATATCTCATTGCCCCATACACAAAAGAGATCAAAGCGTGGATCAGTACCGCTCATATATGTACCTACAAGCAAACAGTAAATGTTAGAAGCTAAACTGAGATTGCACAAATGATGTAAAATACAACTACCTATGTTCCTAAGTACAAGTATTTTTTTTTGAGATTTCAATATGAACTACATACAGATGTATATAGAATTATAGATTAGAATCTAGATTCACTCATTTTGCTCCTTATGTAGTCTATATTGGAATCTCTAAAAATACTTATATTTAGGAATAGATGGTGTATAAGACATGGGATGCAGCTAACCTTGACGGCAAACAACAGCATCGCCCATTGTAGCCCTGTGTAAGTGTTGGAAATATGCTCTAGAGGCAATAATAAAATAGTTATTATTATATTTCCTTGTTCATGATAATTGTCTATTGTTCATGCTATAATTTTGTTATCCAAAAATCGTAATACATGTGTGAACACATAGACCATAACATGTCCCTAGTGAGCCTCTAGTTGACTAGCTCGTTGATCAATAGATGGTTACGGTTTCCTGACCATGGACATTGGATGTCATAGATAACGGGATCACATCATTAGGAGAATGATGTGATGGACAAGACCCAATCCTAAGCATAGCACTAGATCGTGTAGTTCATTTGCTAAAGCTTTTCTAATGTCAAGTATCATTTCCTTAGACCATGAGATCGTGCAACTCCCGGATACCGTAGGAATGCTTTGGGTGTACCAAACGTCACAACGTAAGTGGGTGGCTATAAAGGTGCACTACAGGTATCTCCAAAAGTGTCTGTTGGGTTGGCATGGATTGAGACCGGGATTTGTCACTTCGTATGACGGAGAGGTATCTCTGGGCCCACTCGGTAATGCATCATCATAATGAGCTCAATGTGACTAAGTAGTTAGTCACGGGATCATGCATTACGGAATGAGTAAAGTGACTTGCCGGTAACGAGATTGAACGAGGTATTGGGATACCGATGATCGAATCTCGGGCAAGTAACGTACCGATAGACAAAGGGAATTGTATACGGGATTGATTGAATCCTCGACATAGTGGTTCATCCGATGAGATTATCGTGGAGCATGTGGGAGCCAACATGGGTATCCAAATCCCGCTGTTGGTTATTGACCGGAGAGTTGTCTCGGTCATGTCTACGTGTCTCCCGAACCCGTAGGGTCTACACACTTAAGGTTCGGTGACGCTAGAGTTGTAGAGATATTAGTATGCGGTTAACCGAAAGTTGTTCGGAGTCCCGGATGAGATCCCGGACATCACGAGGAGTTCCAGAATGGTCCGGAGGTAAAGATTTATATATAGGAAGTCCAGTTTCGGCCACCGGGAGAGTTTCGGGGGTCACCGGTATTGTACCGGGACCACCGGAAGGGTCCCGTGGGTCCACCGGGTGGGGCCACCTATCCCGGAGGGCCCCATGGGCTGAAGTGGCGTGGGAACCAGCCCATGGTGGGCTGGTGCGCCCCATCCAAGGGCCCAAGGCGCCTAGGGTTGGAAACCCTAGGGGGCCGTTGCCCCCCGAGGGGGCATGCGCCCCCGTGGTTGGAAACCCTAAGGGGGCCGTTGCCCCCCGAGGGGCCGCCGCCCCCCTCTAGATGGGATCTCCAAGGGGGCATGCGCCCCCCTAGCCCCTATATATAGTGGAGGGGAGGGAGGGCAGCCGCACCCTAAGCCCTGGCGCCTCCCTCTCCCTCCCGTGACACCTCTTCCTCCTCAAGTAGCGCTTGGCGAAGCCCTACTGGAATCCCGCTGCTTCCACCACCACACCGTCGTGCTGCTGTATCTCCATCAACTTCTCCTTCCCCCTTGCTGGATCAAGAAGGAGGAGACGTCTCCGCTCCGTACGTGTGTTGAACGCGGAGGTGCCGTCCGTTCGGCGCTAGGATCATCGGTGATTTGGATCACGACGAGTACGACTCCATCAACCCCGTTCTCTTGAACGCTTCCGCTCGCGATCTACAAGGGTATGTAGATGCACTCCTCTCTCTCTCTCGTTGCTAGATGGCTCCATAGATGGATCTTGGTGATGCGTAGAAAATTTTAAATTTCTGCAACGATCCCCAACAGTGGCATCATGAGCTAGGTCTATGCGTAGTTTCTATGCACGAGTAGAACACAAGTTGTTGTGGGTGTCGATTTTGTCAATTTACTTGCCATTACTAGTCTTATCTTGATTCGGCGGCATCGTGGGATGAAGCGGCCCGGACCGACCTTACACGTACGCTTACGTGAGACAGGTTCCATCGACTGACATGCACTAGTTGCATAAGGTGGCTAGCGGTGTCTGTCTCTCCCACTTTAGTCGGATCGGATTCGATGAAGAGGGTCCTTATGAAGGGTAAATATAAATTGGCATATCACGTTGTGGTTTTGGCGTAGGTAAGAAACGTTCTTGCTAGAAACCCATAGCAGCCACGTAAAAAATTTGCAACAACAATTAGAGGACGCCTAACTTGTTTTTGCAGGGTATGCTATGTGATGTGATATGGCCAGAAGAATGTGATGAATGATATATGTGATGTATGAGATTGATCATGTTCTTGTAATAGGAATCACGACTTGCATGTCGATGAGTATGACAACCGGCAGGAGCCATAGGAGTTGTCTTAATTTATTTATGACCTGCGTGTCAACTGAAACGTTATGTAATTACTTTACTTTATTGCTAACCGTTAGCCATAGTAGTAGAAGTAATAGTTGGTGAGACAACTTCATGAAGACACGATGATGGAGATCATGATGATGGAGATCATGGTGTCATGCCGGTGACAATGATGAACATGGCGCCCCGAAGATGGAGATCAAAAGGAGCAAAATGATATTGGCCATATCATGTCACTATTTGATTGCATGTGATGTTTATCATGTTTTACATCTTATTTGCTTAGAACGACGGTAGCATAAATAAGATGATCCCTCGCTAAAATTTCAAGAAAGTGTTCCCCCTAACTGTGCACCGTTGCGAAGGTTCGTTGTTCCGAAGCACCACGTGATGATCGGGTGTGATAGGTTCTAACGTTCGCATACAACGGGTGTAAGCCAGATTTACACACGCAATACACTTAGGTTGACT
Organism: Triticum aestivum; assembly: GCF_018294505.1. Classification (NCBI taxonomy): domain Eukaryota; kingdom Viridiplantae; phylum Streptophyta; class Magnoliopsida; order Poales; family Poaceae; genus Triticum; species Triticum aestivum. Next base: position 425,115,810 of record NC_057796.1, read on the forward strand.
TGACGAGCCTAGCATGTACATACATGGCCTCGGAACACAAGAGACCGAAAGGTCGAACATGAGTCGTATAACAGATACGATCAACATGAAGATGTTCACCGATGATGACTAGTCCGTCTCACGTGATGATCGGACACGGCCTAGTTGACTCGGATCATGTATCACTTAGATGACTAGAGGGATGTCTGTCTGAGTGGGAGTTCATTAATAATTTGATTAGATGAACTTAATTATCATGAACTTAGTCTAAAATCTTTACAATATGCCTTGTAGATCAAATGGCCCACGCTAATGTCAGCCTCAACTTCAACGCGTTCCTAGAGAAAACCAAGCTGAAAGACGATGGTAGCAACTATACGGACTGGGTCCGGAACTTGAGGATCATCCTCATAGCTGCCAAGAAAACATATGTCCTTGAAGCACCGCTAGGTGAAGCACCCGTCCTAGCAAACCAAGATGTTATGAACGCCTGGCAAACACGTGTTGATGATTACTCCCTGGTTCAGTGCGGCATGCTTTACAGCTTAGAACCGGGGCTCCAAAAGCGTTTCGAGCAGCACGGAGCATATGAGATGTTCCAAGAGCTGAAAATGGTTTTCCAAGCTCATGCCCGGGTCGAGAGATATAAAGTCTCCGACAAGTTCTACAGTTGTAAGATGGAGGAGAATAGTTCCGTCAGCGAACACATACTCAAAATGTCTGGGTTGCACAACCGCTTGTCTCAGCTGGGAGTTAATCTCCCGGATGACGCGGTCGTTGACAGAATCCTTCAGTCGCTCCCACCTAGCTACAAGAGCTTTGTGATGAACTTCAATATGCAGGGGATGGAAAAGACCATTCCTGAGGTATATTCAATGCTGAAATCAGCGGAGGTGGAGATCAAAAAGGAACATCAAGTGTTGATGGTGAATAAAACCACTAAGTTCAAGAAAGGCAAGGGTAAGAAGAACTTCAAGAAAGACGGCAAGGGAGTTGCCGCGCCCGGTAAGCAAGATGACGGGAAGAAGACTAAGAATGGACCCAAGCCTTAGACTGAGTGTTTTTATTGCAAGGGAAACGGTCACTGGAAGCGGAACTGCCCCAAGTACTTAGCGGATAAGAAGGCCGGCAATACAAAAGGTATATGTGATATACATGTTATTGATGTGTACCTAACCAACGCTCGAAGTAGCTCCTGGGTATTTGATACCGGTGCGGTTGCTCATATTTGTAACTCAAAGCAGGAGCTGCGGAATAAGCGGAGACTGGCGAAGGACGAGGTGACAATGCGCGTCGGGAATGGTTCCAAGGTCGATGTGATCGCCGTCGGCACGCTACCTCTACATTTACCTACGAGATTAGTTTTAAACCTCAATAATTGTTATTTAGTGCCAGCTTTGAGCATGAACATTGTATCTGGATCTCGTTTGATGCGAGATGGCTACTCATTTAAATCAGAGAATAATGGTTGTTCTATTTATATGAGAGATATGTTTTATGGTCATGCCCCGCTGGTCAATGGTTTATTCTTAATGAATCTCGAACGTGATGTTACACATATTCATAGTGTGAATGCCAAGAAATGTAAGGTTGATAATGATAGTCCCACATACTTGTGGCACCGCCGCCTTGGTCACATTGGTGTCAAACGTATGAAGAAACTCCATGCAGATGGACTTTTGGAGTCTCTTGATTATGAATCATTTGACCCGTGCGAACCATGCCTCATGGGCAAAATGACCAAGACTCCGTTCTCCGGAACAATGGAGCGAGCAACCAACTTATTGGAAATCATACATACTAATGTGTGCGGTCCAATGAGCGTTGAGGCTCGCGGTGGCTATCGTTATGCTCTCACCCTCACTGATGACTTGAGTAGATATGGGTATGTCTACTTAATGAAACACAAGTTTGAGACCTTTGAAAAGTTCAAGGAATTTCAGAGTGAGGTTGAGAATCAACGTGACAGGAAAATAAAGTTCTTACGATCAGATCGTGGAGGGGAATATTTGAGTCACGAATTTGGCACACACTTAAGGAAATGTGGAATTGTTTCACAACTCACGCCGCCTGGAACACCTCAACGTAATGGTGTGTCCGAACGTTGTAATCGCACTCTATTGGATATGGTGCGATCTATGATGTCTCTTACCGATCTACCGCTATCATTCTGGGGTTATGCTTTAGAGACTGCCGCATTCACTTTAAATAGGGCTCCGTCGAAATCCGTTGAGACGACACCGTATGAATTATGGTTTGAAAAGAAACCTAAGCTGTCGTTTCTTAAAGTTTGGGGATGCGATGCTTATGTCAAGAAACTTCAACCTGAAAAGCTCGAACCCAAGTCGGAAAAATGCGTCTTCATAGGATACCCTAAGGAAACCATTGGGTATACCTTCTACCTCAGATCCGAAGGCAAGATCTTCGTTGCCAAGAACGGGGTTTCTCTCGAAAGAAGTAAGTGGGAGGAAAGTGGAACTTGATGAGATGACCCCTCTCGAACCAGAAAGTAGCGCAGCACAAGAAAATGTTTCTGTGGTGCCTGCACCGACTAGAGAGGAAGTTAATGATGACGATCATGATCAATTTACCACTGAACTTCGTAGGTCCACAAGGACACGCTCCGCACCAGAGTGGTACGGCAACCCTGTCATGGAAATCATGTTGTTGGACAATGGTGAACCTTCGAACTATGAAGAAGCAATGGCAGGCCCAGATTCCAACAAATGGCTTGAAGCCATGCAATCCGAGATAGGATCCATGTATGAAAACAAAGTATGGACTTTGACAGACTTGCCCGATGATCAGCGAGCGATAGAAAATAAATGGATCTTTAAGAAGAAGACGGACGCGGATGGAAATGTTACCATCTATAAAGCTCGACTTGTCGCTAAGGGTTATCGACAAGTTCAAGGAGTTGACTATGATGAGACCTTCTCACCCGTAGCGAAGCTGAAGTCCGTCCGAATCATGTTAGCAATTGCCGCATTCTACGATCATGAAATATGGCAAATGGACGTCAAAACGGCATTCCTTAACGGCTTCCTTAAGGAAGAATTATATATGATGCACCCGGAAGGTTTTGTCGATCCTAAGAATGCCGGCAAGGTATGCAAGCTCCAGCGCTCAATCTATGGGCTGGTGCAGGCATCTCGGAGTTGGAACATTCTCTTTGATGAGATAATCAAAGCGTTTGGGTTTACACAGACTTATGGAGAAGCCTGTGTTTACAAGAAAGTGAGTGGGAGCTCTGTAGCATTTCTCATATTATATTGTGAATGACATACTATTGATGGGAAATGATATAGAATTCTTGGAAAGCATAAAGGCCTACTTGAATAAGTGTTTTTCAATGAAGGACCTTGGAGAAGCTGCTTACATATTAGGCATCAAGATCTATAGAGATAGATCGAGACGCCTCATAGGTCTTTCACAAAGCACATACCTTGATAAGATATTGAAGAAGTTCAATATGGATCAGTCCAAGTAGGGGTTCTTGCCTGTATTGCAAGGTGTGAGATTGAGCACGGCTCAATGCCCGACCACGACAGAAGATAAATAAAAGATGAGTGTCATCCCCTATGCCTCGGCCATAGGGTCTATTATGTATGCCATGCTGTGTACCAGACCTGATGTAAACCTTGCCGTAAGTTTGGTAGGAAGGTACCAAAGTAATCCCGGCATGGAACACCGGACAGCGGTCAAGAACATCCTGAAGTACCTGAAAAGGACTAAGGATATGTTTCTCGTTTATGGAGGTGACGAAGAGCTCGTCGTAAAGGGTTACGTCGATGCTAGCTTCGACACAGATCTGGATGACTCTAAGTCACAAACCGGATACGTGTATATTTTGAATGGTGGGGCAGTCAGCTGGTGCAGTTGCAAGCAAAGCATCGTGGCGGGATCTACATGTGAAGCGGAGTACATGGCAGCCTCGGAGGCAGCACATGAAGCAATCTGGATGAAGGAGTTCATTGCCGACCTAGGAGTTATTCCCAATGCATTGGGGCCGATGACTCTCTTCTGTGACAACACTGGAGCTATTGCCCTTGCCAAGGAGCCCAGGTTTCACAAGAAGACCAGGCACATCAAGCGTCGCTTCAACTCCATTCGTGAAAATGTTCAAAATGGAGACATAGATATTTGTAAAGTGCATACGGATTTGAATGTCGCAGATCCGTTGACTAAACCTCTTCCACGGGCGAAACATGATCAACACCAGAACTCTATGGGTGTACGATTCATCACAATGTAACTAGATTATTGACTCTAGTGCAAGTGGGAGACTGTTGGAAATATTCCCTAGAGGCAATAATAAAATGGTTATTATTATATTTCCTTGTTCATGATAATTGTCTATTGTTCATGCTATAATTGTGTTATCCGGAAATCGTAATACATGTGTGAACACATAGACCATAACATGTCCCTAGTGAGCCTCTAGTTGACTAGCTCGTTGATCAATAGATGGTTACGGTTTCCTGACCATGGACATTGGATGTCATTGATAACGGGATCACACCATTAGGAGAATGATGTGATGGACAAGACCCAATCCTAAGCATAACACTAGATCATGTAGTTCGTTTGCTAAAGCTTTTCTAATGTCAAGTATCATTTACTTAGACCATGAGATCGTGCAACTCCCGGATACCGTAGGAATACTTTGGGTGTACCAAACGTCACAACGTAACTGGGTGGCTATAAAGGTGCACTACAGGTATCTCCGAAAGTGTCTGTTGGGTTGGCACGGATCGAGACCGGGATTTGTCACTCCATATGACGGAGAGGTATCTCTGGGCCCACTCGGTAATGCATCATCATAATGAGCTCAATGTGACTCAGTAGTTAGTCACGGGATCATGCATTACGGAACGAGTAAAGTGACTTGCCGGTAACGAGATTGAACGAGGTATTGGGATACCGACGATCGAATCTCGGGCAAGTAACGTACCGATAGACAAAGGGAATTGTATACGGGATTGATTGAATCCTCGACATCGTGGTTCATCCGATGAGATTATCGTGGAGCATGTGGGAGCCAACATGGGTATCCAGATCCCGCTTTTGGTTATTGACCGGAGAGTTGTCTCGGTCATGTCTACGTGTCTCCCGAACCCGTAGGGTCTACACACTTAAGGTTCGGTGACGCTAGAGTTGTAGAGATATTAATATGCGGTTAACCAAAAGTTGTTCGGAGTCCCGGATGAGATACCGGACGTCACGAGGAGTTCCGGAATGGTCCGGAGGTAAAGATTTATATATAGGAAGTCCAGTTTCGGCCACCGGGAGAGTTTCGGGGGTCACCGGTACTGTACCGGGACCACCAGAAGGGTCCCGGGGGTCCATCGGGTGGGGCCACCTATCCCGGAGGGCCCCATGGGCTGAAGTGGCGTGGGAACCGGCCCATGGTGGGCTGGTGCGCCCCATCCAAGGGCCCAAGGCGCCTAGGGTTGGAAACCCTAGGGGGCCGTTGCCCCCCGAGGGGGCATGCGCCCCCTGGTTGGAAACCCTAAGGGGGCCGTTGCCCACCGAGGGGCCGCCCCCCCTCTAGATGGGATCTCCAAGGGGGGCATGCGCCCCCTAGCCCCTATATATAGTGGAGGGGAGGGAGGGCAGCCGCACCCTAAGCCCTGGCGCCTCCCTCTCCCTCCCATGACACCTCTTCCTCCTCTAGTAGCGCTTGGCGAAGCCCTGCTGGAATCCCGCTGCTTCCACCACCACGCCGTCGTGCTGCTGGATCTCCATCAACTTCTCCTTCCCCCCTTGCTGGATCAAGAAGGAGGAGACGTCTCCGCTCCGTACGTGTGTTGAACGCGGAGGTGCCGTCCGTTCGGCGCTAGGATCATCGGTGATTTGGATCACGACGAGTACGACTCCATTAACCCCGTTCTCTTGAACGCTTCCGCTCGCGATCTACAAGGGTATGTAGATGCACTCCTCTCTCTCTCGTTGCTAGATGACTCCATAGATGGATCTAGGTGATGCGTAGAAAATTTTAAATTTCTGCAACGATCCCCAACAGTAAGTACATGTAAAGCCAATGTTAACTACAACAGGGTTAACATCCACCAAAAATAGCAAATGGTAATAAAACGGGAGCATCTGTAGTGATATCTTCATTTCGAAAGAGTAGCACTGTAGCAAAGGGACGGATTCAAAAATGGATACAACGGTTAATTGCAACAGGCTTAACAACATCCTAATTCTTGTTTTGTTAGTTTGTAGCCATTGAAATACAACTCTTTAAAAATGGATACAACTGTTAATTGCAACACACTTAATGGTCATTGAAACCGGTACTGATAAAAATGCATTTGGCAGAGTTAAACATCACAGGGCAGGTGCTGTTAGAGCAGATAATGGCCCAGTGGTCTATAAAAAGGTAGGGAAAATAGCTAAAACGTGTTAGGCATGTTTACTAGAACATGCTTAATACATCGACCATACAAAACATAGCCATTAATTGCAACTGGTATTGGTAAGATTGAACTGGTGGGTACATACTTGGTAAGTCCTGAGAGGTAGTTGCTGGGGCACTTCATCTTGGCCAGAGCTCGCCCAAAGTCAGCGGCGGCGGAGGCGAGCTGTTCCTCCAGGTTGAAGCATGGACCAGTGACATGTGTACCTACAGGCAACCAGTAAATGGTAGAAGTTAAACTGCAATTGCACAAATGATGTGAAATATTGTAAGACATGGGATGCAACTAACCTCGACGACAAACAACAACATCGGCTATTATGACCCTGCGTAAGTACATGGACAGGCATGTTAAGTAGAACAGGGTTAGCATCCACCAAAAATAGCAAATGGGCAGCATCTCTAGTATATCTTCATTGCGGAGAGTAGCATGGTAACAAATGGACAGATTAAAAAATGGATACAACTGTTAATTGCAACAGGCTTAACAACATCCTAAGTCATGTTTTGTAAGTTTGTAGCCATTGAAATACAACTGTTTAAAAATGGATTCAACTGTTAATTGCAACAGGTTTAATAGACATTGAAACCGATACTGATAAAAATGCAATTGGCATAGTGTCGGTGTCAAAACCGGCAGATCTCGGGTAGGGGGTCCCAAGCTGTGTGTCATGGATCGATGGGTAACAGGAGACAGGGGACACGATGTTTACCTAGGTTCAGGCCCTCTTAATGGAGGTAATACCCTACTTCCTGCTTGATTGATCTTGATGAATATAGAGATTACAAGAGTTGATCTACCTCGAGATCATATGTTGTGGTCTAAAACCTAAGGGTATGATGAATAATATCATAATGATCTAGCATATCCCTATCGACTAGCCCGGCCTCGGCTTATATAATGTACCAGAGGCCTAGGATAACAAGAGTCCTAGTCGAATATGTCGGTGGAGAGGAGTCCTTATCTTGATCACCAAGTCTTGTGGAATCTTCCTCGTGTATACATCGGCTGTCCGAACTGGCCCATGAGTAAACTGCCATGGGGGTCCTTGGCCCAATCCAACTGATCGGGAGACGACGTGGTGAACACCTCCTAGTCCAGGACACCGTCAATAGCCCCCTGAACCGGTCTTCAAGTTGGGGACTGAGGGAGTCCTGGATTAAGGGGTCCTCGGGCGTCCGGCCTGTTGATATGGGCCGGACTGATGGGCTGTGAAGATACAAGACCGAAGACTCTCTCCCGTGTCCGGATGGGACTCTCCTTGGCGTGGAAGGCAAGCTTGGCGCCCGGATATGAAGATTCCTTTCTCTGTAACCGACTTTGTACAACCCTAGTCCCCTCCGGTGTCTATATAAACCGGAGGGTTTAGTCCGTAGAGGCAATCATAATCATAATCATACAGGCTAGACTTCTAGGGTTCTAGCCATTATGATCTCGTGGTAGATCCACTTGTAATACTCATATTCATCAAGATCAATCAAGCAGGAAGTAGGGTATTACCTCCATAGAGAGGGCCCGAACCTGGGTAAAACATCGTGTCCCCTGTCTCCTGTTACCATCGACCTTAGACGCACAGTTCGAGACCTCCTTCCCGAGATCCGCCGGTTTTGACACCGACATTGGTGCTTTCATTGAGAGCTCCGCTGTGACATCGAAGACAAGATTGATGGCTCGCCTTGTTTTCAAGGATAGTATCACTTCTGGAGGAGCCCTGGCCCCAGGCCAACCCCTCCGGCTTGGTGGCTTTACCATGACCGCCCGTTCGGCCGTGAAGCCGACGATGACTTCTCGAGTCATCGAAAATCGCCTCCGCGTTGACTTCGAATACTCCAAACGGATGGATCCGATGGAGTTGTTATCTTTAAACGAACTCCTAGATCGCATCGCCGCCTTGGGGGTCGCTACAGACTACGATCGGATTGGGCTTAAACCCGACCAGAGAGAAATCAAATCTCCGCCAATCACCCATCAGGTAGCGGTAGTAGAGGAGCAAAACAATAACTCTTCCTCTATATTGAGGACGAACTATGTTCGGATTTCTGAGCTCGAAGAGCCGGATACCTGTCCGCAGAATGACATGCCCTGCCCTCCGAACCTATAATCGGGCGACGGGCCTAAAACATCAGTTGATATCCTGGAGCCCGAACCATTATGTTCGGAAGTTTTTCAAAGTCCGGATCCCAAATTGGGTCAGGGTTCGGATTTAAAGCCACCCACCCACCCAGCTATACGCGATTTTATGTACATACGACAACAGTCTCAGGAAATGGTCCATCACTTTTGGGCCAGATTCCTCCTTGTCAAAGACAAGATTAAAGATTGCCACGATGAAGACGCGATCTCAGTATTCCGCAACAATTGCACGGAAGAAGGAATCCTCGACGCCATCAACCGCCATCGCGTATTACACTTCGCCGACTTGGTAACCATAGTACAGAAGTACTGCGTAATGGAAAGCGCCTAGAAAACTCAGGCAACTTGCTGGGAACCACCGGTTTCAACTCAGCCCCTCGTCCAGGCAAAAAGGACGCACCCTCGTGTGGCACCCGACCCAATAGTAAAGAAATCTAAGCCCATTATGGGGCGCGGAACCGTTCTGGAGGGATGGCTCGATAGGCCATGCAAAATACATACAACACCGGATACCACACCAACCCATAGCCTTAGAGCATGTTGGATACTCCGGCAAGTGGCCAAGAGCGGCGAGGATCTCCTCACCAAAAATACCCTAGAACAACACCCCCCGGAAGACGACGACCTCAGAGTATTGATGGTCTTCGAGACTTTCGCTTCAAAAAATTAGCACAAAAGGGCACTCCGCGACCTCGCCGAAGTCTGCCAAGTCGCAGCAATAAATCCCTAGAACGACACGGCCATAACTTTCAATGCCGGTGACGAACCAAAATTCAGGACAGTCTGGGCACCAGCCGCCTTGGTCCTCAGTCCAATCGTGGACGGCTTTCGGCTCACCAAAGTGCTCATGGACAGCGGCAACGGACTAAACCTCATCTACGAGGACACACTCATCAAAATGGAAATAGACAGGAGCCGCATCGAGCAAAGTAGCACGACCATCCGAGGAATTATTCCCAGTCAGGAGGCGCGATGCGCGGGAAAAATCACACTTGACGTGGTATTCGGCACGCGGGAAAATTATCGATCCGAAGAAATAACCTTCCAAGTGGCCCGTTTCAATAGTGGATATCACGCCCTATTGGGGCGCGATGCATTTACACGCTTCCAAGCTATACCTCATTACATGTACATGAAGCTCAAGATGCCCGGGCCCAATGGTATTATCACTCTTGCCAGTGATCCGGACATAGCACTCCGCGCTGAAAATAAAACCGCATCCCTGGCCCTCAAGGCATAGTCTGAAGCCCTCGCGGCCAAAGAGCTAACCGTGTTGCGCTCCACTGTGGATAGGGACGACGTAATCCTGGACAAATGACCAAATCCACCTCCTTTAAACCAGCAGACGAAATAGTCAAATTTCGGGTCCACCCGACGGACCCCAAGAAGACAGCGTCCATCGGGGCACAGCTAGACCCAACGGTTGACGCCGCGCTACGAGAGTTCCTGCGCGAGAACGGGGACATATTCGCCTGGCATCCTTCTGATATGCAAGGAATCCCACGCAGGTTGGCCGAACACAACCTTAACATATTGAAGGGGTATAAGCCGGTCAAGCAAACACTGCGGCGCTTTTCCGAACCCAAACGACAAGCTATGGGAGAGGAGCTAGCCAAGTTAATTGAGGCCGGATTCATCAGAGAAATAAAACACCCGGACTGGCTAGCAAACCTGGTGATGGTGCCAAAGAAGGATAAATCCTGGCGCCTATTCTTCGACTTTAAAGACCTCAACAAGGCCTGCCCTAAGGATCCCTTTGCTCTCCCTCGCATTGATCAGATTATTGATGCTACTGCCGGACACGACTCACTATGCTTCCTTGACGCATACTCCGGATACCATCAAATCAAAATGAAGGAGTCCGACCAAGCCGCAATAGCATTCATTACCCCATATGGGCCGTTCTGCTTCAACACTATGCCCTTCGGACTCAAAAACATCGGCGCCACCTACCAACGCATGATTCAAACATGCCTGGAGAAACAGATCGGCAAGACAGTTGAAGCGTATGTGGATGCCTCCGTACATATGACATCAAGCTCAATCCAGAAAAGTGTGTTTTCGGCGTTCCCGCTGGAAAACTGCTGGGCTTCATCGTTTCCAATAGAGGAATTGAGGCGAACCCAGCCAAAATTCGAGCTTTGTCACAGTTGGCTACGCCAACGGACCTTAAAAAAGTCCAAAAACTATCCGGATGTGTGGCAACTTTAAGCCGCTTTATCTCCAGACTAGGAGAAAAAGCATTGCCACTTTATCGCCTTCTCCGACGCATCGACCACTTCGAGTGGACGGATGCGGCAACGGCCGGACTGGTAGAAATAAAGGCTCTTTTAGTGAGCAACCCAATCCTGGCCGCACCGAACGCCGACGAACCCATGTTATTATACATATCGGCAACACACCAGGTCGTGAGTGTGGTGCTCGTCGTTGAACAAGAGGAGGACGTACATATATTCCCGCTCCAGAAGCCGGTATATTACGTATCCACTGTCCTCACACCATGCAAATCCTGGTACCCTCATTACCAAAAATAGCATATGCGGTCTTCATGGCATCTCGGAAGCTACGACACTACTTTCAAGAGTGCTCAATCATGGTGGCCTCCGAAGTACCACTCAATGACATAATAAACAACCGCGATGCCACGGGCCGGATAGCCAAGTGGGCCATTGAGCTCCTCCCATTCGACATAACATACAGACCGCACCGGGCCATTAAATCTCAAGTACTGGCCGACTTCGTCGCCGAATGGACAGAGGCCGAACTCCCTAAACAGTACGACACATATTCCAACTGGGTCATGCACTTCGACGGCTCCAAAATGCTGGCAGGCTTAGGAGCGGGCGTTGTCCTAACATCCCCCACTGGAGATACAGTCCAATACGTACTCCAAATATTATACACAGACTCCAACAATGCAGCCGAATACGAGGCCTTATTGCATGGTCTTAGGATGGCTGTCTCCATGGGCATACAATGCCTGGAAGTGCGCGGGGATTCAAAACTCGCAATATCTCAAATAAAAGGAGATTTCGATGCCAAAGATCTGAAGATGGTCGCTTATCGTAACGCCATTCTCAAAATATCGGCTCGGTTCGAGGGGCTCGAGTTTCATCATGTGGCTCGAGAAAGTAATCAAGCGGCGGATGTCCTTGCTTGCATCGGCGCCAAGCGCGACCCCGTCCCACCTAACATCTTTCTGGAAAGGCTCTTCAAGCCATCCGTGGTGTCGCAAGAGGAGAGCGGCAACACCAGTCCAGATCCAACTATAACCCCAGATTCCGAACACACCGATATCATCGGGGGCTCACCCATCGAAATAACACCGCCGACCTATCTTATCATGGCAGTCATTGCCCCATGGACCGAACCCTTCTTGGCCTACCTTAATAGGCGAGAACTCCCCGAGGATCAGAATGAGGCTCGCCACATTGTCCGGCGCTCGAAAGCCTACAAGGTTCATGACGGAGAACTCTACAAGAAAAGCGCTACCGGAGTACTCCAAAGATGTATCTCCGAGGAAGAGGGGCGGCAGCTCTTGGCTGAAATTCATGCCGGTCTCGGTGGTCACCACTCCGTGGCTCGGGCCCTTGTGAGCAAGGCCTTCCGTACATGTTTCTATTGGCTGACGGCCCGAGCAGATGCACATGACCTTGTCCAACATTGCGTCGGATGCCAGCTTTTCGCCAACCAAAGCCATATGCCACCACCGCTCTACAAACAATCCCCATTACTTGGCCTTTCGCGGTCTGGGGGCTTGATATGGTCGGACCCCTTAAAGGAGGAAGCCATAAGAAAAAATATCTGCTGGTCATGGTGGATAAATTCACTAAGTGGATAGAGGCCAAACCAGTTAAAACGGCCGAAGCTGGACCAGTGATAGACTTCATATCCGGTGTTTTGCGCCATTATGGTGTTCCACATAGCATCATCACCGATAACGGCTCCAATTTCACAGCCGATGAGGTGAAAACCTGGTGTGCTAATCTAGGCATTACACTCGATTACGCCTTCGACTATCACCCACAAACAAACGGTCAAGTCGAACGAGCCAACGGTCTCATTATGAGCGGCATTAAGCCCAGACTAGTGCGGTCTTTGAAAGAATTAGACAAGCACTGGGTTGAGGAGCTCGACTCCGTACTCTGGGGGCTGCGGACCACGCCCAATCGCACTACCGGATATACACCTTTCTTCATGGTGTACGGCGCAGAGGCTGTGTTACCCTGCGACATTATTCATGATTCACCTCGAGTGCGCATGTATGAAGAGAGAGAAGCCGAGCTTGATCAGCAGGACAACTTAGATGCCCTGGAGGAGGAGCGCGACATTGCAAAAGCCCGTTCGGCATTTTATCAACAGCAGGCTCGCAGGTATCAAAGCAGAAAAGTGCGGGCCAAGACTTATAATGTTGGCGAACTTGTTCTACGCTTGCCGGAGAAGAAAAAGGACAAACTCAAGCCCAAGTGGGAGGGTCCCTTCATCATTGACGAAGTTCTCACTGGAGGAGCGTACCGCCTGCGTGATGCATCAGGCAATCGCCTAGAGCCGAACCCATGGAACGCGGCCAGACTCTGAAGATTCTATGCCTAGCACCGAACTCTTTGTTCGTCTCCTTCTCCCTTTTGTTTCCATTACTTTTTCCTCTCTTTTGTTTTTTAGCTTTAAGCTCTTGTGCGGTCAGACCGCACACCTATGACGTACACATCCTTAAATATGTACATCCATTATACCCGGGGGCTTCTCGTACAGAAGCTTACTGTTATTATTTTCCGAGCATCAAGCTCACCACATATGTACCTTTTCTTCGCCATTATATGCATCGATATGACTTAAGTTTTGGCCAAGCTGGGTTGCCTGGCTCCTGTGCTTATGCCCTACGTTCCCGTTAGTTCGGCTAGGGCATAAAGGGAGCACCTCTACGATTGTTACTGCCAGGTCATCCGGATGTGTACCTCAGACTGGGTGAAGCCGAAAGCTAGCGTTCTTAAGGGAATATTCGGTCGGCGGACTAAAGATGTTTTTTCACTTATTACAATATGAACCCCCATATGTTACGTATGCTGCAATTTTTTCAATCACAGTTCGGGCATGCACACTAATGCATGTACACCCAGGGAAAGGAACCCTTAACGGAACTATTCTCTCTGGAAGATGTTTCTTACAATCACAATGTAATATAACATAGCTAGCCGGATACAACTTGTCTGTTCAAGCAACTATGACCCCTACGCCTGGTTTCCACGCATACCCCAGTCTATTTTGCCGCTCAGGTATTCGGAAACACTCCGCACCTTCGGGTCCAGAGGTCGAAGCGAAAAGGTCTGCCATGACAATCATTTTACAATCCGGCTACTGACAAATATGTCAAGGAAAGTACATAGTCACTTGGACTCAAAAATTTCCTCCTCTATACCGTCTAACAGGCCGTCTAACTTACAATCCTGTTGGGAATATTTGGCGGCTACTTCTACTTGGTCATATACCAAATTAATGGGAATTTCTTTCCCATCTGACCCTAGAGGTTCGACCCGGGCCATACGATTCGGATCAAGCTTGGTATACCGTGTTTTAACCATGGCCCAGGCCTCTCGTGCACGTTCTCGGCATGCCGATATCTTCCATAATCGGAAACGCCTCTGCGCTCCTCTGAATAGCTGTACAAGCTCCTCCATACTTCCTGGAGGGGAGGCGGATGGCCATAAGGCCTTGGCAACACTTCACATTGCCTGTCGAGCTCACTCGTGCAATTGTGAAAGCTCTTGTAGCAGATCGCCCGAAGATCCGGACATCTCCTCTTCGGGACGGCCAGTCAGCATACCTACAGACATAACTCTGTCAGTTCCTTTCCTCGCCGAATTACACGGAGGTAAGTTTGAACACATACTAAATATGCCGCGTCGCAGCCTCTTATTTTCCTTCACGGAGTCAGCCAGCTGGGCCCGCACATCTTTCAGTTCGTTGCCCAGCTGGGTGTTGGAATCCTGGAGTTTGTTTTTCTCCTCCCTGACCCGTGTCAGTATACGTTCACCCGTGGCCCGTTGCCTTTTGGCTTCTTGTTCACCCGCTTGCGCGACTTCCACTGCCTCCTTCAGTTTATCTGACGATCATGCCATGAGACATGCAACACTGTTAGCATTGCTGGTATGTACTTATATTTTCTCGATGGAGGGGAACATTACCAAGCGATGCCTTCTTGAATTTCTCCAGTTCGGCAGTGGCAGAAGTTAGCTGGGTCTGATACTTTTCCAGTTCTTGAGACAACAGGTTGTTCTTCTCCGTAAGCACCTGGTTATACAACGATCCTTAAATCAGTTGTATCAACTGCTTCAAGTCTTGGGGGCTACTGGTACATAATTATCAGATTTTTACAATGTGACCTTACCCGCATATCTTTCAAATGCTGGTTTGTGGCTCTGGTAAGCCCGTCTCGAGCAGCTCGGATGTATGCATCAGCCGAGCTGAAGGCATTAAAGGCCTCTTTTGTAAAGCCGGGGTCGCGAAGAGCGGCCGACGCCGATGATTCATGGCGCTCTCCAATTCCGAGTTTGTGACGGATACATCATCTGAATCCTCTGCCAAAGGACAATCCGGCATCACTCCCGTATCAGCCCCCATCTTTACGGCAGGGTCTGGAACTTGGCTGTCGGGAGTATGACCGGCAGGACCCCCGGACATAGTCCAGCGAGCGCTCTTCCTGATAAGGCACAGACGGACAATGTCACAGTTGGATGTGACTGCCAAGGGGCATATTTACAAAGCGATACCTCTTTGAGGAAGGCTCGGTCGTGTCTTCGTTTGCCTTCCTCTTTGAAGGCTTGCCCGGCATGGACGCTGCTTTCTTTGGAGTTGCCTCTGGTGTAGCATGGCGCACTGAGCGCCTCCCCTTTGGAGCACGAGACAGTGCGGTGGGTGAGGCAGAATGAGGAAGCTCTTTCGGAGGAGATGTCTCCTGATTACTTACGTGTGAGGCAGGGAGAAGACCGGGATAGTCGGCGATGATGGCCACTTCCGTGCTGTCATAGCTCGTCTGGTAGAACACTCCGTCCTCAAGCTCCACAAATATGTCTGGATCCTCTTCGAATCCGGGGTCAAGGTCCCGGTTGTGATCCTTTGGCTATGGGGCGGGGCTATGGATCCCCTCGGTAACCTTCCGCCATTCTTGTTAGAAATTGATGGGCTAAAGCCCATTAAAAGTGACTCAGGGAGAGGATTGAGTAAAGTGGTGGGATTAAAACTCACCCAGCTAGGAGGACTGTACATGGAAAATCCATCTCGACGTTTAAGACGAGTGAACTCCTCTTTCTCCCCTTTGTACAGTTCGACCAAAATTTTGGCCAGAGCGGCGGGGGTGTCCGGACCCTTCCGACCGCAGCATGAGGCGTCATCTTCCCCATTATAATGCCACATGGAAGCCCTCTGTATTGGAGTGGCTGGACCCCCCGCACTATGGAAGTCGCCATTACCTCAATTATTGATAATCCGGACTGGGCAAGCGTCTTTATCTTGCCCATCAATTGACGGACTTCCGCGCTGTCTTCCTCCTCGAGGCTCCGAGGGCGCCAGCTGTGGCGTTTCTTCAACGGAGCGCTTGAAAATTCGGCCAGACCCATTCAGACTGGGTCAGGAAGGGCGACGTCCTCAATATAGAACCACTCGGAAGGCCACTCTTCGGATGCCTTCTTTGGCGTGCCGGACAGGTATCCGGTCCTAGTGATGCGCCATACCTCGGCTCCGCCCACTTCAAATATTGATCCCTCTTGGTTACGAGGGAGGAGGCAGAATAGTTTCCTCCATAATTCAAAATGGGCCTCACAACCCAGGAATAGCTCAAAAAGAGCAACGTAACCCGCGATGTGCAGGATGGAGGCAGGAGTGAAATTGTGCAGTTGGAGGCCATAATACTCCAGAAGTCCTCGGAGGAACGGGTGGATTGGAAATCCAACGCCTCTCAACAAGTAGGGAATGAAGCACACTCGTTCCCCCTGGATGGATTGGGGAAATTCTCCGCCTGAGCCCCGCCGTTGAAGGAAGTCAATCCTGCTCGAACGGGGACTAGATCCACGGGGGTAAGAAATCCCTGTGTCTGCAGCTTCACTAGCTGACTGTGGGATATAGAACATTTCTCCCAATCGCCTTTTTCGGGGCCGTGGGGACGGGAGGAAGAGCTGGGAGTGCTAGCCATGTTGGAATGGTTTCTCCTAGTGAGATCTGAGGATTCCTCGCTTGGTGTGGAATGGATCTAAGATCCAATCTCTTTAAATAGACGCCTTTCTTACGTAATCAGGGTGTTATGTGCAAAAATACCCCGACCTCTCGTATTCGTTCGACACATGGAAGCTGAAGTCATGATGACGTGGAAGCCGATGGGCGTGACATTAAATGGAAAGCCGAACACTGCTCTTTAAGTCAGGTACTTTGAAGTAATCGGAGGAGGAACCCGCCTTGCAATGACAAAGACAATTTGCGCGCCGGACACATCGTCATTGAAAGACTGGTTCGGGGGCTACTGAGGGAGTCCTGGATTAAGGGGTCCTCGGGCGTTCGGCCTGTTGATATGGGCCGGACTGATGGGCTGTGAAGATACAAGACCGAAGACTCTATCCCGTGTCCGGATGGGACTCTCCTTGGCGTGGAAGGCAAGCTTGGCGCCCGGATATGAAGATTCCTTTCTCTGTAACCGACTTTGTACAACCCTAGTCCCCTCCGGTGTCTATATAAACCGGAGGGTTTAGTCCGTAGAGGCAATCATAATCATAATCATACATGCTAGACTTCTAGGGTTCTAGCCATTACGATCTCGTGGTAGATCCACTCTTGTAATACTCATATTCATCAAGATCAATCAAGCAGGAAGTAGGGTATTACGTCCATAGAGAGGGCCCGAACATGGGTAAAACATCGTGTCCCCTGTCTCCTGTTATCATCGACCTTAGACGCACAGTTCGGGACCCCCTACCCGAGATCCGCCGGTTTTGACACCGACAGGGACGCTCCTCGGTTCTTCTGAACTGTTCTTCGTCTTCGGTCGCCGGTCTTGAAAACTGGTTCAACAAATCTTCCCATCTTCTATCTTGAGGATTGCCAAGCTAAATCTGAAGATCTCACACGTCGGGTATCCGAGGAGCCCTTTAAGTCTTCGACCTTTATCAATGCCTTGTTATTTTTATGCCACACCTCGGGTTGGAAGTGTTTGTCGTGCCGCAGTGTCCGCTTGCATCCGAGCTCCAACACCGGACTGCATTCGAGGCATCTTTTGCAGCCGAGCACCAATGCCGGACCTCTTCTGAACTCCAACGCCAGAATGTATCCGAGCTCCAACGCCGGACTATGTCCAAGCTCCAACGCCGGACTATGTCCAAGCTCCAACGCTGGACTATATCCGAGGTGTCATAGATCACCTTGTTTCAAAAAAGTTGAAGGAGTTTAGCTGAGCTTAATGCCGGAAATGCCCTCTATGGAGCCAGCCACTTGCATCCGAGCTATATCCCGAAATGCTTTTGAGGTGGTTCAGCACCTCGGTCATGGGCTGATTGTTTGCGGATTTTATTTCCGATGCGTGTAAATTTATTTGCTATCAATATGTATAACCAGTAGCCCTCAAGGTGTGTGTCGGTCTAAAACCCGATATGCACCTGAAGGAAAACATGAAACCGCCGATCCTAGTAGCCCCTGAGACTCAAGTCGATTCACGAAATCGGCCAAAGGATCAACTCCTAGCTCGGCAGCATACGTAGGAATAGAAACACAGTGTAATATATTAGAGGTAATAGTGATCGGCGGACGGGCCCCTGAGAGAGGGTCGTGAGAAGTGGCCGTGATATATTAGCTTGATGCCGGATAAGTCCCAGATGGTACTTATTGTTGTCCGAAGACGCGCTTGTCCATAGTTCGGTCATGCCGAACACTGAGCACTTTGAATTTTCTGCATTGAATAGGCAATGCAGTAGCCCCCGAGCCACTGGTCGGGTGGTAACACCAGATCAGGGGATCGATGTGCCCCTTTAATATTTATAAATAATGAGCGCGAAGCCCAGTAGCCCCCGAGCCTTAATGTGGGCACGGGTGGCAGAATTAAGGATCAATATCCGTTTGATAGAAAAATTTGTTGTGTTTAACACAAACTTCTCAAAAAATATTATAAGATCTCTTAAAGGAGCTTAGAGCTGGTCGAAATCCGAGCTCGCCAAGGTAGGCCCCAAGGGGTTTAAAATATGGGTTGCAGTAAATGGATTTTACTCGTAATTTTTATGTGTAATGATTCTATGTATCCAAGTGCTTTATATCATTAATGCTGACCATCAGCTTCAACCTCCTCGGCCAGTAACTGGGGAGTGTTTGTCCTACTTTATAAAGCCTTTACAAGGGCAAAGTTTTACGACAAACAAGGCAATCCGGCCATATGGTTTTATAAACAAAGGTATGCGGAGAGATATGCTATATTGCTATTAAATATAAAAAACATCTTCGAAAGAAAATAGTCCCGCTATCGGTTCCTTTCTTTGGGTTGTCATGCTGATCATGATCATGAAACCCCACCTCCGATCAATGTGGGAGGAAAATATTGAGGATTCAGTTTGGGGAAAGTTCCCGAACTATGTGGTCTTTAGCGAACCTAATTTTTCACTTGCATCGTTGCCGACCAATTATATTCTTAAGATAGCTAGCTTTCGGCTTCACCCAGTTTGAGGTACTAATACGGATGACCCGGAAGTAACAATCACAGAGGTGCTCCCTTTACCTCCTAGCTGAAAAATCGGGAACATAGGGGTAATCACAGGAGCCAGGCAACCCAGCTTGGCCAAAATCTTAAGTCAAATTGATGCATATTTATGGCTTTATAACGATAATTACGGAAGGCAACGCTTGTATAATCAATACAAACGCGGATGATATATGTTTATTTTGACTCCATTGCGACCGTTTATCATTTGAAAGTGGCCCATCGTCGGCTTCTACCCCTCTGTAGATGCTACGCAGGGTGTTTCCGCAGTAACAAGACAACCCTTTGCCGACGTCTCGGTGCCGGAGGCAGTTGTGTTAGCGGAAACAAGGCAATCAGATATGCGGGCGTTATAACTTTCACTTAGTCATAGGAGCTTAAAGTTGGGAGGTCAGTTACTAGCCCCCGGTTAGTGTTCGACAACAGCCGAGGTCAAGCCGTAAACACTTCGGCCCATGTTATGAACGGACCGTCATTTAACACGGGGTGACCTCTATCGATCTTATAGTTTAATACAGTCATCGAATCGCTGACCAGTTTACGCTTCTTGTGATAGTCAGTTTTCGGCTTTCTCCACTCAGGCGCTTAACCATGCTAGCTGGAAGCACAATCGCAATGGTTCTCGCAATGCGCACCTAGCCAAACAAAGCGGGACGTAGGAGGCAAGCACAGGAGCCGGGCAACCCAACTATTGATCAAAGACACAATTCGAAACTGATGTATATAAAGCAATATCCAAGAACATTTTGCTTAGGACTCCTCAGAGTACCTTGGCTTTTGGTGGGTTCGGCTCAAGTCGCAGCCCCCCGTTGATATTGTCGATGCTTAAAAAGTGTCCGGCAGTGTACTCGGGATTTATGCTCGGACCCAACACCGTGGTGCAGGTCAGCAGGAAAAATGCCGAACTATGGGTCGAAAAAGATTTCCCAAGCTGGATTATTATGCAGGGCACCTCGGTCAAGAGGATGTCCCGCCTCATAAAAGAAAAACACACAAATAGATCAAAAGCGCCATAAGCTTAAAAAACCAAAAAACTTATGCGGAAACTTTACTTCCAAACTAAATCAAGTTTTTTTGGTGCCAATCTGAAAATTGGTCTTAAAATTAGTTTGTGCTTCCGTCGTGCTTTAACATGACACATCCGATCTCAAGACTTCGAGTTGGTCAGCCTTCGGCTTCAACCTCCTATCCTTAAGGCGGAGTGCTTCTCAGGCCAGTTTAGCGAACTAAGCTCGAGCGGCTTTAGAGAGAAACCAGGCTATCCGGCTGTTAACCAGATACTTGAGTCGAGGAAGGAGTGATAGAAAAAGACTTTGCAACGAACAAGAAGAAAACACATTTATTATAAAACGACTCATATAAATTTTAAGAGCCTCCAGTTAACATGGGTAAAGGGAGTTTCTTTTAACAAACAACTCACGTGAGCATGGTCGAACCGAACTCAAATTAAAAATTTAATTTTTTTGAGCATGAAAGCGACTTAACTGATTAATGTGTTCGGCGTTGATGACGCGGGTCGAGCTTGTAGTGGGTCGAGGTCCCAGCCCCCAAGCCAATCCCGAGGTGTCCGAGCGAAGATCTCGGCTTGATGAAGTGGCGACATAGCACGACCAATGTGGCGAGGTGGAACCCCCAGGCCGACCGAAGCGACGGAGCAGGCCGACAGTATGACCCCGAAGTCCCCAGAGTGAGTTAATGAAGTGATGACGAAGCCCCCATTCCAGCCGAGGTGCCGTGGTTCGTCGGTACGCCGAGGTGACATCGCGGCCCGTTCTGAACCAATCGCCTGCACACATAAAATATTGCAAGCCACAAATAATAACAATAATATTCTTTAAAAAATTCTTCTACTTAGTTAATTTAAGTGAAGTAAATAAATTAAGAAATATGGCCTGAATGCCGAGGTGACGGAGCAGGTCGGTAAGGATGTTGCAGCCACCATGCCAGCCGATGAGTCGAAGCTGGTCGGCCGGTGACGCCGAAGTCACCGAAGCATGTTGATGAAGAAATAGCGGAGCCCCCGGTCCAGCCGAGGTGTCAAAGCCTCCATGTCAGCCGATGAGTCGAAGTAGGTCGGCGTGATGGACATCGGCTTGAAGAAGCAACAGTGCGGCCATGCCGATGCAGGTTGTAACTCGTGACGTGGTCAATGCCGGTTTGATGAAGTGACCGTGCGGCGATGCCGGTGTGCCCGCTCCGTGTAATCCGTGGGGCGGCGATGTTGGCGATGATTTATCCTTCGCGATGCCGAACTCTTGTTCGGCTCGCCGAGATGATGATCCGAAGAAGTTGAGCTCGGCTCAACAAAGTGACGACGTGTCTAGCGCAGGTTGGCAGCCGTGGAGCAATGTTATCGGACTGGTTTGACACCAGCGTGATGGTGAAGAGTACCTCAGAGAAGGCTTTAAAATTTTATGGGCACGTGTTAAGAACAAAGCACAATACCCTAGAAGAAAATTCCTTTAAATAGGTTGTCCAATATCACATTCATAAAGAATCATGAATTCGGGTCGGATCCGTATTCGTGCAGAAAACAGATCAGAAAATTGGTCCACTCATCGGAAGGTACCCGAAGTTTGAACCGTCGGATCGAGCTGAAATTTTGAGGGGCGGTAGATATGGGAAATCCGCAGCAGATGAACGGTTGGATCTTCCGATCTTCGAGCTGGGCTCTGGAGACCACGCCCTAAACTCATCCAAATTCCTGTCTAGATTTGACAGGGCTCTGGTATATCGTAGATTGCCGGAGATTCTTCCATCGGAACTCGACAAATTTTTTCATGGTTGTTGTAGACTTAATTCCGCACAATTCCTCCGAAGCAATCATTAAAACGACACTCGAGGAGGCGGTGGCGGCGGATACAAGTTCGCTGTCCAGAAAAACAGCATGGTCGCTCAAGGGCAATGTTGACGTTGAGCCCCCGGGCTCCATGAATGATTCCTCCATGATCTTGAGAGAGATCGGAGTTGATGTTGATGAAGGTCATCGTCCGAACATGACGATCTGATGCGGAGTGCAGTCCTCGGTCGAGCCAAGGTGACCAGTCGAGCTAGTGATGAAGATGCCGACGTCGTAGTTAATCCGTAGACGAGCCATCGATCCTTCGTTGATCTCACAGCGGAACTCTCAATGAAAGCACCATTGTCGGTGTCAAAACCAGCAGATCTCTGGTAGGGGGTCCCAAGCTGTGTGTCATGGATCGATGGGTAACAGGAGATAGGGGACACGATGTTTAGCCAGGTTCGGGCCCTCTTAATGGAGGTAACACCCTACTTCCTGCTTGATTGATCTTGATGAATATAGAGATTACAAGAGTTGATCTACCTCGAGATCATATGTTGTGGTCTAAAACCTAAGGGTATGATGAATAATATCATAATGATCTAGCATATCCCTATCGACTAGCCCAACCTACGCTTATATAATGTACCAGAGGCCTAGGATAACAAGAGTCCTAGTCGAATACGTCGGTGGAGAGGAGTCCTTGTCTTGATCACCAAGTCTTGTGGAATCTTCCTCGTGTATACATCGGTTGTCCAAACTGGCCCATGAGTAAACAGCCATGGGGGTCCTCGGTCCAATCCAACTGATCGGGAGACGACGTGGTGAATACCCCCTAGTCCAGGACACCGTCACATAGTTAAACATCACAAGGCAGGTGTTGCTAGAGCAGAGAATGGCCCAGATGTTTATAAAAAGGTAGGGAAAGTAGCAAAAACGTGTTAGGCATGTTCACTAGAACATGCTTAATACATCGACCGTACAGAACATAGCCATTAATTGCAACTGGTATTGGTAAGATTGAACTGGTGAGTAGATACTTGGTAAGTGAGGGAGTCCTGATTAAGGGGTCCTCGGGCGTCCGGCCTGTTGGAGATGGGCCGGACTGATTGGCTGTGAAGATACAAGACCGAAGACTATCACCCGTGTCCGGATGGGACTCTCCTTGGTGTGGAAGGCAAGCTTGGCGTCTGGATATGAAGATTCCTTTCTCTGTAACTGACTTTGTACAACCCTAGTCCTCTCCGGTGTCTATATAAACCAGAGGGCTTAGTCCATAGAGGCGATCATATCATAGTTATACAGGCTAGACTTTTAGGGTTTTAGCCATTACGATCTCAAGGTAGATCAACTCTTGTAATACTCATATTCATCAAGATCAATCAAGAAGGAAGCAGGGTATTACCTCCATAGAGAGGGCCCGAACCTGGGTAAACATCGTGTCCCTTGTCTCCTGTTACCATCGACCTTAGACGCACAGTTCAGGACCCCCTACCCGAGATCCGCCGGTTTTGACACCGACATTGGTGCTTTCATTGAGAGTTCTGCTGTGACGTCGAAGACAAGATTGATGGCTCGCCTTGTTTTCAAGGACAGTATCACCTCCGGAGGAGCCCTGGCCCCAGATCAAACCCTCTGGCTGGGCGGCTTTACCATGACCGCCCGTTCGGCCGTTAAGCCGACGATGACTTATCGGGTCATCGAAAATCGCCTCCGTGTTGATTCCAAACACTCTAAACAGATGGATCTGGCGGAGTTGCCATCCTTAAACGAACTCCTTGATCGCATTGCCGCCCTGGGGGTCGCTATAGACTATGATCGGATTGGGCTTAAACCCGATCACAGAGAAATCAAATCTCCACCGATCACCCATCAGGTAGCGGTAATCGAGGAGCGAAACAACAACTCTCCCTCTATATTGAGGACGAACTATGTTCGGATTTCCGGGCCTGAAGAGCAGGATACCCGCCTGCGGAGCAACGCGCTCTGCCCTCCGAACCTTGAATCGGGCGACGGGCTTGAAAAATCAGTTGATATCCAGGAGCCCGAGCCATTAAGTTCGGAAGTTTTTCAAACTCCGGATCCCAAAGTGGGTCAGGGTTCGGATTTAAAGCCACCCACCCACTCAGATATAAATGATCTCATGCACATACGACAGCAGTCTCAGGAAACAGTCCAGCACTTTTGGGCCAGATTCCTCCTTGTCAAAGACAAGATTAAAGATTGCCGCGACAAAGACGCGATCTCAGTATTCAGCAACAATTGCACGAACGAGGGAATCCTCAACGCCATCAGCCGTCGTCGCGTATTACACTTCACTGACTTGGCAATCATAGTATAGAAGTACTGCGCAATGGAAAGCTCCTAGAAAACCCAGGCAGCCCGTAGGGAACCACTTGTTTCCACTCAACCCCCCATTCGGACAAAAAGGATGCACCCTCGTGGGGCGCCCGAGCCAACAATAAATAAATCTAAGCCCATTATGGGGTGCGGAACCGTTCTGGAGGGATGGCTCGATAGGCCATGCAAAATAAATGCAACACCGGATACCATACCAACCCACAGCCTTAGAGCATGTTGGATACTCCGGCAAGTGGCCAAGAGCGGCGAGGAACTCCTCACTACAAATACCTCAGATCAACACCCCCCGGAAGACGATGACCTCAGAGTGTTAACGGTCTTAGAAACCTTTGCTTTGAATAACAAGCGCAAAAGGGCACTCCGTGATCTCACGGAAGTGTGCCAAGTCGCAGCAATAAACCCCCGGAATGACACGGCCATAACTTTCAACGCCGGTGACGAACCAAAATTCAGGACAGTCCAGGCAGCAGCCGCCTTGGTCCTTAGTCCAATCGTGGACGACTTTCGGCTTACCAAAGTGCTCATGGACGACGGTAGCAGATTAAACCTCATATACAAGGATACACTCAACAAAATGGAAATAGACAGGAGCCGCATCGAGCAAAGTAGCACGACCTTCCGAGGAATTATTCCCAGTCGGGAGGCACGATGCGCGGGAAAAATCACACTCGATGTGGTATTCGGCACGCCGGAGAATTATCGGTCCCTTTCAACAGTGGATATCACGCCCTATTGGGGCGAGATGCATTTACACGCTTCCAAGCTATACCTCATTACGGGTACATGAAGCTCAAGATGCACGGGCCCAACGGTATCATCACTCTTGCCAGTGATCTGGACATAGCACTCCACGCCAATAATAAAACCGCATCCCTGGCCCTCGAGGCACAGTCTGAAGCCCTCGCGTCCGAAGAGCCAACCGCGCTGCGCTCCACTGTGGATAGGGATGACGTAATCCTGGACAAGCGACCCAAATCCACCTCCTTTAAACCAGCAGATGAAATAGTCAAATTTCAAGTTCTCCCGACGGACCCTAAGAAGACAGCATCCATCAGGGCACAACTCGACCCACCGGTCGACGCCGCGCTACGAGAGTTCCTGCGTGAGAACTGGGACATCTTCGCGTGGCACCCTTCTGATATGCCAGGAATCCCACGCAGGTTGGCCGAACACAGCCTCAACATATTAAAGGGATATAAAGCGGTCAAGCAAACACTGCAGCATTTTTCCAAACCCAAACGACAAGCTATGGGAGAGGAGCTAGCCAAGTTAGTCGAGGCCGGATTCATCAGAGAAATAAAACACCCGGACTGGCTAGCAAACCTGGTGATGGTACCAAAGAAGGATAAATCGCGGCGCCTATGCGTCGATTTCAAAGACCTCAACAAGGCCTGCCCTAAGGATCCCTTCCCCTCCCTTGCATCGATCAGATTGTTGATGCAACCGCAGGACACGACTCACTGTGTTTCCTCGACGCATACTCCGGATACCATCAAATCAAGATGAAGGAATCCGATCAAGCTGTAACGACATTCATTACTCCGTACGGGCCTTTCTGTTTCAACACTATGCCTTTCGGGCTCAAAAACGCTGGCGCCACCTACCAATGCATGATTCAAACATGCCTGGAGAAACAGATCGACAAGACAGTCGAAGCATATGTGGATGACGTCGTCATCAAAACTAGGCATGTCGAGTCATTAGTAGACGATCTGCGTCTCACATTCGACAACCTTCGGGCTTATGATATCAAGCTCAATTCGGAAAAATGTGTTTTCGACGTTCCCACTGGAAAACTGCTGGGCTTCATCGTTTCCAGTAGAGGAATTGAGGTAAACCCAGCCAAAATCCGAGCTTTGTCACAGTTGGCTATGCCAACAGACCTTAAACAAGTCGAAAAACTAGCCGGATGTGTGGCAGATTTAAGCCGCTTTATCTCCAGACTAGGAGAAAAAGCATTGCCACTTTATCGCCTTCTCCGACGCACCGATCACTTCGAATGGACGGATGCGGCAATGGCTGGACTGGAAGAAATAAAGGTTCTTTTAGCGAGCAACCCAATCCTGGCCGCACCGAATGTCGGCAAACCCATGTTATTATATTTTTTTGAATATTTACTGTGAGGCAAAGCCCCATAGCCCTTTATTAAAGAAAGCACAACTGTACAAACAAATTACAGACTATACAAGGAAGGAAAAAGAAAAGAGTCTACCTATGGCTAAACAACCCTACCTGCTTTACAACAAAGAATCAACCCAAGCCAAGAGTTTTTGTTTAATACAATCCTTCACCCTATGAGCAAGCAAAGAAATATCATGGATGAATTTACACTTCCAAGCACTGAAAGTAGCTCTCTCAGCTCTGAAGGCTCTGCCATTTCTTAAAATCCAAATATTCCATGCTGCTGTTAGCATAACTTCAAAGAAGAAAGGGTGCCTGAAGCTGGACCTAGCATGTATGATACATTGCAGAAAAGCTGAGCCTCCAGACCAATCAATGCCCAAGTAACTCCAGACTCTACAGTTGAAGGTGCCGTTAAAAAACAGATGGATTCTATCCTCATACACCAGCTCACTGCAAATGAGACATAGATTGTCATCCTGGTTTGAGCGCCAGTGTCTCCTAACCAGCATATCCTTGGTGTTAAGTCTGTCAAAGAATAACAGCCACCCGAACACCTTGATCTTCATGGTGCACTTACTCTGCCATAGCCATTTGCAAGGTTGTATTGTAGGTAGGTGTGAGTGCATGATCGTGTAGAAACTTTTGGCAGTGTATCCTCCAGATTGACCAGGCCATATCCAAACATCAGGTATAGTGGGGTCTCTGTCTAACTGCATGATCCAACCTTCCAGCATGTGTAACTCAGCAGCAGCCTCATGAGAAAGAGGCAAATAAAACATAGAGTAGAGATCCTAGGATTGAAGAAATTCCTGCACTGAGATCCTATCATTATTGACAAATGAAAACAACCTAGGCAATCTCCAACATAGGGGTCTAGCAGAGCTCCCAATGTGCCAAGAATCTGTCCAGAACAGAGCAGAATCACCCATGTTGATATGGGCTGAGGCAATAGCAGTATAAGCCTCATGCAGCTTCAGAACATCCCTCCACCAGAAAGATCCAGCATGAGCTGTTGCCTGTGGAACCCCATGATCATGAGGCAATAGCAGTATATATATCGGCAACACACCAGGTCGTGAGCGCGGTGCTCGTCGTTGAACGAGAGGAGGACGGACACAAATTCCCGCTTCAAAAGCCGGTATACTACGTATCCACTGTCCTCACGCCATGCAAATCCCGGTACCCTCGTTACCAAAATATAGCATACGCGGTCTTCATGGCATCCCGGAAGCTACGACACTACTTTCAAGAGTGCTCAATCACGGTGGCCTCCGAAGTACCACTCAATGACATAATAAACAACCGCGATGCCATGGGCCGGATAGCCAAGTGGGCCATTGAGCTCCTCCCATTCGACATAACATACAGACCACGCCGAGCTATTAAATCCCAAGTACTGGCCGACTTCGTCGCCAAATGGACAGAAGCCGAACTCCCTAAAGAGTACGACACATATTCCAACTGTGTCATGCACTTCGACGGCTCCAAAATGCTGGCAGGCTTAGGAGCGGGCGTTGTCCAAACATCCCCCACTAGAGATACAGTTCAATACGTACTCCAAATATTATACACAGACTCCAACAATGCAGCCGAATACCCTTATTGCATGGTCTTCGGATGGCTGTCTCCATGGGCATACAACGCCTGGAAGTGTGCGGGGATTCAAACCTCGCAATATCTAAAATAAATGGAGATTTGGACGCCAAAGATCTGAAGATGGCCGCTTACCGTAACGCCATTCTCAAAATATCGGCTCGGTTCAAGGGGCTGGAGTTTCATCATGTGGCTCGAGAAAGTAATCAAGCGGCGGATGTCCTTGCTCGCATCGGCGCCAAGCGCGACCCCGCCCCACCCTAACATCTTCCTAGAAAGGCTCTTCAAGCCATCCGTGGTGTGGCAAGGGGAGAGCGGCAACACCAGTCCGGTTCCGATTATAACCCCGGATTCTGAACATAACGATGTCATCGGGGGCTCAGCCATCGAAATAACACCGTCGGCCCATCTTATCATGGCAGTCATTGCCCCATGGACTGAACCCTTCTTGGGCTACCTTAATAGGCGAGAACTCCCTCAGGATCAGAACGAGGCTCGCCGCATTGTCCGGCGCTCAAAAGCCTACAAGGTTCATGAAGGATAATCTACAAGAAAAGCGCCACCGAGTACTCCAAAGATGTATCTCCGAGGAAGAGGGGCGGCAGCTCTTGGCTGAAATTCATGCCGGTCTCGGCGGTCACCACACCGCGGCTCGGGCTCTTGTGAGCAAGGCCTTCTGTACAAGATTCTATTAGCCGACGGCCCGAGCAGATGCACATGACCTTGTCCAACGTTGCGTCGGATGCCAGCTTTTCGCCAACCAAAGCCATATGCCACCCACCGCTCTACAAACAATCCCGATTACTTGGCCTTTCGCGGACTGGGGGCTTGATATGGTCGAACCCCTTAAAGGAGGAAGCCATAAGAAAAAATATCTGCTGGTCATGGTGGATAAATTCACTAAGTGGATAGAGGCCAAACCAGTTAAAACGGCCGAAGCCGGACCAGTGATAGACTTTATATCCGGTGTTGTGCACCATTATGGTGTTCCACATAGCATCATCACTGATAACGGCTCCAATTTCACAGCCGATGAGGTGAAAACTGGTGTGCTAATCTGGGCATTAAGCTTAATTACGCCTCTGTCTATCACCCACAAACAAATGGTCAAGTCGAACGAGCCAATGGTCTCATTATGAGCGGCATTAAGCCCAGACTAGTGCGGTCTTTGAAAGACTCAGATAAGCACTAGGTTGAGGAGCTCGACTCCGTACTCCGGGGGCTGCAGTCCACGCCCAATCGCAGTACCGGATATACACCTTTCTTCATGGTGTACGGCGCAGAGGCTGTGTTACCCTGCGGCATTATTCATGACTCACCTTGAGTGCGCATGTATGAAGAGAGAGAAGCCGAGCTAGATCGGCAGGACAACTTAGATGCCCTGGAGGAGGAGCGCGACGTTCCAAAAGCCCGTTCAGCATTTTATCAACAGCAGGCTCGTAGGTATCATAGCAGAGAAGTGCGGGCCAAGACTTATAATGTTGGCGAACTTGTTCTATGCTTGCCGGAGAAGAAAAATGACAAACTCAAGCCCAAGTGGGAGGGTCCCTTCAAGATTGACGAAGTTCTCACCGGAGGAGCGTACCGCCTGCGTGATGCATCAGACAATCGCTTAGAGCCGAACCCATGGAACGCGGCCAGACTCCGAAGATTCTATGCCTAGCGCCAAAATCTTTGTTCGTCTCCTTCTCCCGTTTGTTTCCATTATTTATTTCTCTCTTTTCGCTTTTTTTAGCCTTAAAGCTTTCATGCGGTTAAACCGCGCACCTATGACGTACACATCCTCAAATATGATCGTCCATTATACCTGGGGGCTTCTCGTACAGAAGTTTATTATTATTATTTTCTGAGCATCAAGCTCACCACATATGTGTCTTTTCCTCATATGTACCTTTTCTTCGCCATTATATGCATCAATATGACTTAAGTTTTGGCCAAGCTGGGTTGCCTAGCTCCTGTGATTATGCCCTACATTCCCGTTAGTTCAGCGAGGGCATAAAGGGAGCACCTCTGCGATTGTTACTGCCGGGTCATCCGGACGTGTACCTCAGACTGGGTGAAGCCGAAAGCTAGCGTTCTTAAGGGAATATTCGGTCGGCGGACTAAAGATATTTTTTACTCATTACACTATGAAACCCCAGATGTTACGTATACTGGGGTTTTTTCAATCACAGTTCGGACATGCACGTTCACGCATGCTCGCCCAGGGAAAGGAACCCTTAACGAAACTATTCTCTCTGGAAGATGTTTCTTACAATCATAAAGTAATATAACATAGCTAGCCGGATACAACTTGTCTGTTCAAGCAACTATGACCCCTACGCCTGGTTTCCACGCATACCCCGGTTTATTTTGCCGCTCAGGTATTCGGAAACACTCCGCACCTTCGGGTCCAGAGGTCGAAGCGAAAAGGTCTTCCATGATAATAGATTTACAATCCGGCTAGGGACAAATATGTCAAGGAAAGTACATAGTCACTTGGACTCAAAAATTTCCTCCTCTATACCGTCTAACAGGCTGTCTAACTTACAATCCTGTTGGGAATATTTGGCGGGTACTTCTACTTGGTCATATACCAAATTAACGGGAATTTCTTTCCCATCTGACCCTAGAGGTCCGACCCGGGCCATATGATTCGGATCAAGCTTGGTGTACTGTGTTTGAACCATGGCCCAGGCCTCTCGCGCACCTTCTCGGTAGGCCGATATCTTCCATAATCAGAAACGCCTCCGCGCTCCTCTGAATAGCTGTACAAGCTCCTCCATACTTCCTGGAGGGGAGGCGGATGGCCATAAGGCCTTCACAACACTTCGCATTGCCTGCCGAGCTCGCTCGTGCAATTGCGACAACTCTTGTAGCAGATCCCCCGAAGATCCGGACATCTCCTCTTCGGGACGACCAGTCAGCATACCTACAAACATAACTCTGTCAGTTCCTTTCCTCGCGGAATTACACGGAGGTAAGTTCGAACACATACTAAATATGCCGCCTCGCAACCTCTTATTTTCCTTCACGGAGTCAGCCAACTGGGCCCGCACATCTTTCAGTTCTTCGCCCAGCTGGGTGTTGGAATCCTCGAGTTTGTTTTTCTCCTCCCTGACCCGTGTCAGTATATGCTCGCCCGCGGCCCGTTGCCTCTTGGCTTCTTGTTCACCCGCTTGCACGACTTCCAGTGCCTCCTTCAGTTTATCTGACGATCACGCCATGAGACAAACAACACTATTAGCATTGCTGGTATATGCTTATATTTTCTCAATGGAGGGGAACATTACCAAGCGATGCTTTCTTGGCTTTCTCTAGTTCGGCGGTCACAACAGTTAGCTGGTTCCGATACTTTTCCAGTTCTTATGACAACAGGTTGTTCTTCTCTGTAAGCACCTGGTTATACAATGATCCTTAAATTAGTTGTATCAACTGCTTCAAGTCTCAGGGGCTACTAGTACATAATTATCAGATTTGTACAACCTTACCCGCATATCTTTCAAGTGCTGGTTTGTGGCTCTGGTAAGCCCGTCTCGAGCAGCTCGGATGTATGCATCAGCAGAGCTGAAGGCATTAAATGCCTATTTTGTAAAGCCGGGGTCGCGAAGAGCGGCCCTCTGGCGCTGATGATTCATGGCACTCTCCACTTCCGAGTTTGTGACGGATACGTCATCCGAATCGTCCGCCAAAGGACAATCCGGCATCACTCCTGATTACTTACATGTGAGGCAGGGAGAAGACCGGGATAGTCGGCGATGATGGCCACTTCCGTGCCGTCATAGCTCATCTGGTAGAACACTCCGTCCTCAAGCTCCACAAATATGTCCGGATCCTCTTCGAATCCGGGGTCAAGGTCCCGGTTGTGATCCTCTGGCTGTGGGGCGGGGCTATGGATCCCCTCGGTAATCTTCCACCATTCCTGTTACAAATTGTTGGGTTAAAGCCCATTGAAAGTGACTCAGGGAGAGGATTGAGTAAAGTGGTGGGATTGGAACTCACCCAGCTAGGAGGACTGTACATGGAAAATTCATCTCAACGTCTAAGACGAGTGAACTCCTCTTTCTCCCCTTTGTATAATTCGGCCAAAATTTTGGCCAGAGCGGCGGGGGTGTCCGGACCCTTCCGACCGCAGCGTGAGGCGTCATCTTCCCCATTATAATTCCACATGGGAAGCCCTCTGTATTGGAGTGGCCGGACTCCCCGCACTATGGAAGTCGCCATTACCTCGATTATTGATAATCCGGACTGGGCAAGCGTCTTTATCTGGCCCATCAATTGATGGACTTCCGCGTTGTCTTCCTCCTCGAGGCTCCGAGGGCGCCAGCTGTGGCGTTTCTTCAACGGAGCGCTTGAAAATTCGAGAAGACCCATTCGGACTGGGTCAGGAAGGGCGACATCCTCAATATAGAACCACTCGGAAGGCCACTCTTCGGATGCCTTCTTCCACGTGCCGGACAGGTATCCGGTTCCGGCGATGCGCCATACCTTCGGCTTGGCCCACTTCAAATATTGATCCCTCTTGATTACGAGGGACGAAGCAGAATAGTTTCCTCCCTAATTCAAAATGGGCCTCGCAGCCCAGGAATAGCTCACAAGGAGCAACGTAACCCGCGATGTGCAGGATGGAGGCAGGAGTGAAATTGTGCAGTTGGAGGCCATAATACTCCAGAAGTCCTCGGAGGAACGGGTGGATTGGAAATCCAATGCCTCTCAACAAGTAGGGAATGAAGCACACTCGTTCCCCCCTGGATGGATTAGGAAAATTCTCTGCCTGAGGCCCGCCGTTGAAGGAAGTCAATCCTGCTCGAACGGGGACTAGATCCGCGCGGGGGGGGGGGGGGGGGGAATCCCTGAGACTGCAGCTTCACTAGCTGACTGTGGGATACGGAACATTTCTCCCAATCGCCTTTTTGGGGCCGTGGGGACAGGAGGAAGAGCTGGGAGCGCTAGCCATGTTGGAATTGTTTCTCCTAGCGAGATCCACTACTACAAAAAGGGCTATAGCTAATATGGACATTAATGGCGCACCATGTATGTGGTGCGCCACTGCTATATAGCAGTGACGCACCAGATACAGGTACGCCATTATTGACATATTACTAATGGCGCACCTGGTGTGTGGTGCGCCATTACTAGTTTTGAAAAAAAATTGTTAGCAGTGGTGCACCAGGGGATAATGCGCCATTACTAGTTGACATAGCAATGGCGCACCTGTACAAAGTGCGCCATTACTATGTGTATGACTGGGTCAAACCTTGGTCAAACTTAGTAATGGCGCACTTTGCATAGGTGCGCCATTACTATGTCAAACTTAGTAATGGCGCACCTACACAAAGTGCGCCATTACTAACTTTGACCAAGGTTTGACCAAGTCATACACATAGTAATGGCGCACTTTGTGAAGGTGCGCCATTACTAACTTTCTTTGCACCCCCCCTGTGGACCGCCTTTTCAGTTTTAGAAAAAATAAAAGAAAATGATGGAAATGTCAAAAACATAAAAAAATAAGTTTCCCATGTGATATGTGTTCTAGTAGTTGGGAAAATTTACAAATATGAATTTCGACTTTATTTGCAAAATCTCTCTGGAATTTAGTAAAATGGGCATAACTTTTGCATGTGAACCCGGATTAAAAAGTTTTTTATATGAAAAATCATCTACTCGAAAAGTTACATCCGAATTCAATCGGGGGAACCCCGTTGAAGATTTTCAGAATCCCCAAAAACCTAACAGAATAAAAGATACGGGGCTTTTAAGATCTAGAGGGGGGGAAATGGAAAAAAAATCAAACTTAGTAATGGCGCACCATTTGCTAGGTGCGCTACTAGTAACAGAAAAAATTGGTTTCAAATATTTTTTTTGGAAAAAATGTTCAAAATATGATACGTAATATGACCGGGAAGTTTGAAATATTTTTTCAAAATTTCATCACACTCATGAACATGAACAAAGTCATAGACATCAACAAGGTTTAATAGGATTGGTATGATAGATATATCAACAAGTGCCTGTTAAGTGAGCTGGTGCTGGGGTTGGATAGAACTGTGAAGTTAAGCGTGCTCGGGCTGGAGTAGTGTGAGGATGGGTGACCTTCTGGGAAGTTTGACCACGGAGTGCGATTTGACTTGAGATTAAGCATATTGGCCGAGATTAAGCCATAGTGACCCGAGATTAAGAAAAAAAAGAAAAAAAATTGATTTTTTCTTGGGAAAAAAATTTCTGAATTTTTTTTTGAAAAAAAATTGTTAGTAATGGCGCACTATAGGTGCGCCACTATCATCACGCCACTAGTAACAAGTACTAATGACGCACCCCTGGTGCGCCATTAGTATACCAGATAATAGTGACGTAACAGATAATAATGGCCAAAAAAGGTGCGCCACTAACAGGCCTTTTCCTAGTAGTGATCTGAGGATTCCTCGCTTGGTGTGGAATGGATCTAAGATCCAATCTCTTTAAATAGGTGCCTTGCTTACGTAATCAGGGTGTTATGTGCAAAAATACCCCGACCTCTCATATTTGTTCGACTCGTGGAAGCCGAAGTCATGAAGGCGTGGAAGCCGATGGGCGCGACATTAAATGGAAAGCCGAACACTGCTCTGTAAGTCAGGTACTTTGAAGTAATCGGAGGAGGAACCCGCCTTGCAATGCCGAAGACAATCTCCGTGCCAGACACATCGTCATTGAAAGACTGGTTCGGGGGCTACCGAGGGAGTCCTGGTTTAAGGGGTCCTCGGGCGTACTGCCTGTTGGACATGGGCCGGACTGATGGGCTGTGAAGATACAAGACCGAAGACTATCACCCATGTCCGGATGGGACTCTCCTTGGCGTGGAAGGCAAGCTTGGCGTCTCGATACGAAGATTCCTTTCTCTGTAACCGACTTTGTACAACCCTAGTCCCCTCCGGTGTCTATATAAACCGGCGGCTTAGTCCATAGAGGCGATCATATCATAGTTATACAGGCTAGACTTTTAGGGTTTTAGCCATTACGATCTCGAGGTAGATCAACTCTTGTAATACTCATATTCATCAAGATCAATCAAGTAGGAAGTAGGGTATTACCTCCATAGAGAGGGCCCGAACCTGGGTAAACATCGTGTCCCCTGTCTCCTGTTACCATTGACCTTAGACGCACAGTTCGGGACCCCCAACCCGAGATCCGCCGGTTTTGACACCGACAGTAAGTCTTGAGAGGTAGTTGCTGGCGTACTTCATCTTGGCCAGAGCCCGCCCAAAGTCAGTGACGGTGGAGGCGAGCTGTTCCTCCGGGTCGAAGCGTGGATCAGTGCCACTGACATGTGTACCTACAAGCAACCAGTAAATGGTAGAAGTTAAACCGTAATTGCACAAATTATGTGAAATACTGTAAGACACGGGATGCAGCTAACCTCGACGGCAAACAACAGCATCGGCTGTTATGACCCTGCTTAAGTACATGGACATGAATGTTAAGTACAACAGGGTTAGCATCCACTAAAAATAGCAAATGAGCAGCATCTCTAGTGATATGCCGAGTCATGTATTGTAAGTTTTTTGCTGGTATTGGTGAAATTGAGCTGGACACGGTAATGTTTGAACATCACACAGTGTGCAGTACTGAAATAAACAAGGCACGAACATGCTTAATACATCAACCGTACAAATCATAGCCGTTGCAAGTGGTATTGGTAAGATTTAGCTGGTCAAATCTTACCTGTTAAGTCCTGGGGGTAGTCGCTGTGGGACTTCATCTGGGCCAGAGCCTGCACCATGTCGGCGGCGGCGGCAACGGAGGCGAGGTGTTCCTCCGGGTCAATACGCACAGCGGCCATCGTGCCATGGACCGCCATCAGCTTCTGGCGGTGGGGATTTGGAGGCATGACGATGTTTCGCAGGCGCCATTTATGCAATCAGGCCGGGGCCATGATAGAGATCAGTGGGTTACTTGACTGGATCCGAGTAGAACGTAGATGTGGTTGAAGCTGTGGTTGCGGCGGCGGCGGTTTGAGATGCCGGTAGGGGGAGGCGCGAGGGGGGATACTGAGGGTGGGGATGTGGTTGGAGGAATAAATTCTGAAATGGCGCGCCTAATGAAAATTTTGCTGCGAAACTTGAAACTTGGGCGGGGGAAACACACAACGCAGACGAAGCGCGTAAAATACTCATGTGCAAGAAAAAAGAAAGTTGGCAGATCCCGTGTCCAAAAACTGTACACGTGTACTTGATTTTTTTGGTCAATGGTACGCCTGGTTTATTAGGAAACATCGCACAGGTAACTGACTTATGGGTCATTAACGCAGAGAAACGCAGACGGGTACGACATAGAAACCGTGTGTTTTGTGATCTTCTAATGATTAACGCAAAAAATCGCACACGGGCACACATGCTAATCAACGCTCAAAGCCCTCAAAGGATGCTCTTACCGACATTGTATGTTAATACTACAAAATTAAAGTACTACTGGTAATTTGCTCTAATACTACAAACTTAAACTACTTCTCACATGCTGCCATCGGGGCATGCTGGCCAGACGGCGGTGTTCTCCTTCCCGGCCTTGTAGGCGGCAGCCCACCGTGCTTCAATCTCCGCCAAGCTCTCCTCACCATGGCGTGCGACCTCTTTTTTCTTGCGGCGGCGGGACTCTCTTTTCTTGACTGCTTTCTTCCTTTTCCACTCCTTCTGTGCGGCTTTGGCCGCCTCCAGATCCACCACCCATTCGTCCATGGCAGCCTCAAAGTCTGCCCATGTAACTGTCTGGGCGCCGGCGGCGATGAACACGACGCGGCGAGATGCCATCGCTTCCTTACCATGTGTGCGGTCGCGGGCGGCGAGGAACACGACGCGGCCGGATGCCATCGCTTCCTTACCAGTTACTGTGCGCCGCGGTGCCATGGACGACGCCTGGAGAGAGCTCTGGGACAGAAGGGCCGGGCAGCCGTACAGTGCGGTGGTATTCAAGAGCTCAACGACAAACGACAACAGAAATTTGGCTTCCCTTACAATTTTGCCCGTTCATTATTGCACACGGTTCCTCTCCGTCGCTTCTGGAAACAGTGTGCGCTGAGCCTATTGTGTGTTGCGTTATGATTGGCCGGAACCCCAGCCATGCGGATTGCGCGTGTGCACCGTAGGATGCGCCGCGATCGAACGACAATCCACGTCCCTCACATCACACCCGTGCACGTGTAGCTGGATTGGATTTATATGCGCTAAATGCCTAGAAAATGCACATAATCCCCTAAATATGGCAAATGAGCCCGGAAAAATGCCAAATTTGAACATGGTGATTTGCAAGGTCTATATTCGTCGTAGAAAAAAACTCCAGGGCAAAGAATGAAGAAAATTTGGATTCCCCTTCAATCTTGGTGATTTCCCTCTCGAAAGCGTGGAACTTCTTTGGTGATGGTTCGATTTATGAAGGCCGTGCATGACGACATAAGCCAAACCTTCTCTAGTTTTTACCAGTGCATGGTGAGGTCATACCATGGCACACCATGCCAGGCGTCATGTTTTTCATGCATTTATTTCATTTTTTCTATAGTGGAAAACCCAATAAACAAACGTTTGTGGTTGACTATTGCCACACATTTCATCAAAATATCTGTCCCTTCCTTGTAAAAGGCATGAGAATTTACTAAATGGCATGAGCATGGTTTTCCAGGCCGTTCTTGTGCACCCTTTCATGCACCTATTGTTTGAACTTGAATTATGTGCATTAATGCCTAGGAAATGCACATAATCCCCCTAAATATGGCAAATGAACCCAGAAAAGTGCCAAATTTGAACACGGTGATTTGAAGGTTGTATGTTCATCGTAGAAAAAAACTCGTGGACAAAGGACAAAGGAAATTTGGATCCCCCTTCAATCCTGGTGATTTCCCCCTCCAAACCATGAAACTTCCTCGGTGATGGTTCGATTTATGGAAGGCGTGCATCACGACATAAGGAAAACATTCTCCAATTTTTACCAGGGCATGGTGAGGCCATACCATGGCACCACGCCAGGCGTCATGTTTTCCAACCATGTGTTTCATTTTTTGTATAGTTGTTAACCCAGTAAACGACGCGTTTATGGTTGCCTATTGCCACACATTTCCTTGAAATATCTGCCCATTCCTTGTAAAAGGCATGAGAATGTACTAAATAACACGAGCATGGTTTTCCAGACCGTTCTTGTGCACCTTTTCATGCATCGATTGTTCGAATTTGAATTATGTCCATTAATGCCTAGAAAATGCACATAATCCCCTAAATATGGTAAATGAGCCCAGAAAAATGTCAAATTTGAACACGTTGCATTTGAGGTGGTATGTTGATCGTTGGGAAAAACTGAATGACAAACTAGGATGGAAATTTGGATTCCCCTTCAATCTTGGGGATTTCCCTCTTGAAAGCATGGAATTTCCTCGGTGATGGTTCGATTTATGAAGGGTGTGCATGACGACATAAGCCAAACCTTCTCAAATTTTTACCAGGGCATGGTGAGGTCATACAATGGCACCATGCCAGGCGTCATGTTTTTTAAGCATTTATTTCATTTTTTCTATAGTTAAAAACCCAACAAACAAACATTTGTGGTTGACTATTGCCACACATTTCATCGAAATATCTGTCAATTCCTTGTCAAAGGCATGCGAATTTACTAAAAGGCATGAGCATGATTTTCCAGGCCATTCTTGTGGACCCTTTCATGCACTGATTGTTTGAACTTGAATTATGTGCATTTATGCCTAGGAAATGCACATAATCCCCTAAATATGGCACATGAACCCGGAAAAGTGCCAAATTCGAACACGGTGATTTGCAGGTTGTATGTTCATCATAAAAAAACTCGTGCACAAAGAACAAAGGAAATTTGGATCCCCCTTCAATCTTGGTGATTTCCCCCTCGAAACCATGAAACTTCCTCGGTGATGGTTTGTTTTATGAAAGGCGTGCATGACGACATTTTTACCAGGGCATGGTGAGGTCATACAATGGCACCACACCAAGCGTC
Organism: Triticum aestivum; assembly: GCF_018294505.1. Lineage (NCBI taxonomy): Eukaryota > Viridiplantae > Streptophyta > Magnoliopsida > Poales > Poaceae > Triticum > Triticum aestivum. Next base: position 425,154,886 of record NC_057796.1, read on the forward strand.
ATGTTTTCCAAGCATGTATTTCATTTTTGTATAGTTGTTAACCTAGTAAACGACGCGTTTATGGTTGACTATTGCCACACATTTCCTTCAAATATCTGCCCATTCCTTGTAAAAGGCATGAGAATGTAGTAAATAGCACGAGCATGGTTTTCCAGACCATTCTTGTGCACCTTTTCATGCACCGATTGTTCGAATTTGAATTATGTGCATAATTAATGCCTAGAAAATGCACATAATCCCCTAAATATGGTAAATGAGTTCGAAAAAATGTCAAATTTGAACACGTTGCATTTGAGGCGGTATGTTGATCGTTGGAAAAAAACTGAATGACAAACTAGGATGGAAATTTGGATTCCCCTTCAATCTTGGTGATTTCCCTCTCGAAAGCATTGAACTTCCTAGGTGATGGTTCAATTTATGAAGGGCGTGCATGACGATATAAATCAAACCTTCTAAGCTTTTAACCAAGGCACGGTGAGGCCAAACCATGGCACCATGCCAGGCGTCAAATTTTTCAAGCACATATTTCATTGTTCTATAGTTGATAACCTAGTAAATGACGCGCTTGTGGTTGACTATTGCCACGCATTCCATCGAAATCTCCGCCCTTTCCTTGTAAAAGGCTTGAGAAATTACTAAATACCACGAGTATGGTTTTTCCAGACCATTCTTGTGCACCTTTTCAAGCACCAATTGTTTGAATTTGAATTATGTGCATTAATGCCTACAAAATGCACATAATCCCCTAAATATTGTAAATGAACCCGGAAAAGTGTCAAATTTGAACACGGTGATTAGCAGGGTTTATGTTCATCGTAGAAAAAAACTCATGGATGAAGGACAAAGGAAATCTGGATTCCCATTTAATCTCGGTGATTTACTATCGCACACGATTCATCTCCGTCGCCTCTGCGAATCGTGTGTGTTCACTCACACATGCAAAAGGAAAAAGAAAACCCTCTCCCACTTCGTCCCCACTCACTCGCCGCAGACTCCTCCGCAACTCTGCACCCTAAGCTCGACGGCTGTTGGCGGCGGGCGTAGGTCGCGCTCCAAACGGCACGGGATTTCGCCCCTACCGCTTTCCACCGCCTATCTGCACCGACATTCTAGACTCTGGTCGACTGGGGTTTTCTGTGGGATTGGGCCGGGGATTTTTCTCATGGGGAAGGTAATCAACTTAATTAGCGAAATATCCACTCTTCTCTTATCGCAGTCCGTCTGTCGCTGTCAATCAACCGGCGGAAATCGCCATGGAATCATTTTTGTTCTAGCTGATTCGTGGGTGTTCATTCATGTGTCCACAGTGCGAGCACAAATCGGGCAACTGTTGCCGTGCCCAGAAAACGAAGTTCTATCTCACCATTCCGGATGACTTCAGGGAGCGCTCGGTATGTTCAATCTCAACCTACCACGGTCGGCATGGCCTAAATTTGTGAACATATACCGCCTGTTGCTACATATCTATATATTTGCATCAAACCTTTGTTACATTATCTATTTTTAATTCTATATTTTTGTACTTTGCTTTCATCTATATATTGATCTGTTCTATCAGTTACTCCCATATTTGCATCTTGCTCTGTTATTTCAATATATCTAATTTACGATCTTAATTTTCATTTCAAGCAGTACATCCCTTGCTTTGCAAGAACATGAGTAGAAGGAAATCTTGGGCTTTACTTTGCTGATGACTCCCAGGATGTCATATTGACAACGCAACATGGATTTACAATGATGGTTAGTGTAAAACTTGATAAAGATGGTCACTCCTATTTTAATGCAGACCTTTGGAGAAAAATGTCTAAGTGTTATGAACTGAAAGCTGGCAATAATGCGTGCACCACAGCCTGGTCTAATTAACATGGATGTTTACTTCCCCAACGTCATCAGCCGATCAAAGTCTGATCGAGGTTAGTGTCCTTTCAATTTTCTCCATGCTGTCATATTACTAGTTAAGCAACCAATTGATCAGTATTTAAGCAACCAATTGTGATATCATATTCTGACTCCATTCCTAGGCAGTAACAAATTCTATTTACCAATTTATGTGCACTATATATTCTTCTGCCATGTTCTGAATAAATAATACCTTTCCACCTTTTAAGCAGGATATGTTGGATGCATAGTGAACGATCTGTATGTTACTAACACTACTGCAGGATGCTGCTAACGCGACACTATGATCAGAGACCCTTCGAGAAACTGTGTGCGATGCCATAATTGCAAACTGTGATGTATGAAAACCGCCAAAAAAGGTGAAAATGTTTGCAATGGAGGATGCATCAAACACGGTTTAGATTTTAGTTGCGTGTGCGATCTAGGGCATACGATTCAGTCCAATGAACTGTTTGCGATGAGGCGGAACAAAAGAAACAGGCAGCCTGATGAAGGCGTGTGTGATATAGAGCATACGGTTCACTCGGATGAACTGTTTGTGATTAGGCAACACAAAAGAAACGGGCAGCCAGATGAAGGTGTGTGCGATATACAACATACTTTCACTCGGATGAACTGTTTGTGATTGGGCAACACAAAAGAAACGGTCAGCCAGATCAAGGTGTGTGTGATTGAGGGCATATGCTTCAGAAGGATTTACTGTTTGCGATTAGGCAACAGAACAGAAACGGGCAAGCCAGATCAAAGTGTCTGCGATTGATGGCATACACTTCACATGGTTGAACTGTTTGCGATTAGCCACAACAAACTGAAACAGTTAGATAGATCAACGTGTGTGCGCTAGACGGGCACACCCATTCTAATTAAAAGACGTGTGCTGACATTGTCTATTGCGGTGCACCCTATGGTGCAAACGCCACATACGCGGCCGAGAAGGCGTACGTGCCCACGTTACGCCTTCCGGGAATAGTGCCGCACTTATAACCGTCAGTAAATTTTGAGCATGCGTCCCGTCACATTCCAAATTGCAAACCTGTTCACACCGATCAAAACCTAAACAGTTTCCCACTTAGGAGCGTATTACTACGCGGTTATAAATACTACTACTCCAATATGACTGCACATTCCTCCTCAACTCCTCATCCACAAAAAGTCAAAAACAAACAAGCCATTCATCATCGTTCCCTTGCGTCCACCATGGCCACCGTGAGTTCTGGGTCGAGAGATTGCGACCAGGCAGAGGCGAGCCTGGAAGCGGGAGCACGAGAGATATCCCGCCTCGCCGCGATAGCAGCCAACATGTCCCGCCGCACGGCCGTAGCAGCAGAGAGGTCCCGCCGCGCCGCCGAAGCAGCACGGAGGACCCGCCGCGCCGTCGATGCAGCAGACTGGTCCGGCCACGCCGCGGAAGCAGAAGAGATGTCCCACCACGCCGCGAATGCAGCAAAGATGTCCTCCCTTGCCGCAACAGCCTGGGAAAATGCCTCGCGGGCAGGCGAGGACTCTTACAGGTGCATGCGTGCCCTCGTCCATAGGCAGATGGATCAGATCTCCAGGTGGGCGAGGTTGCAGGATGACCTGCAAGCCTCGTGTGAACAGTCTACCGACGTCATCCAGCAACTAAATGAGAGCAATGCGAAGCTCCGGGCCGAGCGCGACCTAGTGAGGGCGAAGATCGTCGGAAGTGCGGAGCAGCAGGAGCAGACCACTTCCTTGTTGAAGAGGACCGGCGTCATCATCGAGAAACTTATGGACGTGAATAACAAGTTGCGCATCGAGCGCAGAAGGCTGGTGGAGGAATCCGTGGATGCTCTCAAGCAGCATCTTGAGGACAAGAAAGAGCTTGTCGCCGCTCGCCGCGGAGACTAGTTCCCGCGGCCTGCAGCAACGCATCAAGAAAGTAGAGATCAACGAGCCAGATCATTGTCTTCCTTCTTTTGCCCTTGTGTATTTCGGGCGTTGCCGCATGTGGCTTTTTTAATTATGTTTCTAAATATGTAAGACAATTATTATCCACTGTCATCGTCCTTATATTCATCATGCTTGCTATAAGTCGCAGTCGATGCTATACAGGTCCGTCGGATCTTACATCAAGATCCGTGCAAAAATTTCTTTTCAGATTTTCATTTTTCTCTCTTAAATCCCAGTCCAGTGAGACATATAGCCACGCCATAGAACAGGTGCTCGGGCACCATTAATGGAGACGTTGGGAGGGAGGTGCGCGGCGGGTAGCGGTCAAAGGGCTCTCCTCCCGATGAGCACGCGTAGGGGTCTGATCACACGCCTCCCGTACTCAAATAGCTACCCCGCACGGCACCTCCTAGCCAATAAAAAAAGGGGACGCGTGGCCACACGTAATTGGTAAGTCGAACGCCCATGGTTTCAATAATACTTGTGTTTCCGATTTGTAATGTGACAGCACTTGTTCCAAAATGACATTGTTGATTGTTAATGTGTGGGCCTTCGCAAATCGAACAGAAAAATTACCACAACATGTTGGTGCCATGTCATGAAACCATGCAAAGTTTCATGATTTTCAGGCGTGTTTTTGAATTACAGGAATTAAAAAACCAAGTTTCTCAATCTTTCCGGCCGAGCCACGACGCCCAGATGTTTGAATTTCACTCCCATCTCTTGCATTGGACCTAGAAATTCACCCAAGGACACACATGTGATTTTTCAAACAACTTTGGTGCTCTGGAGCATGTGCTTGTAGTTCAAATTTGAATTATGCACATTGAATTCCCAAAAACTCAATTAATGTATAAAAAGGCCAAACGAACCCGGAATAATTCCAAAATTTAGCATGGTACTTCTATTTGGTCTAATCTGGCTGTGTAAAAAAATAAGGCGGGAGAAGGCAGTGTACGTATGTCGTTTCGCACACGGAGGTGACACGTTCCCTCTCGGAACCACGAGCCTTCTTGAGCGAAGCTCCGGTTTGCAAGAAGCTTACACCAAAGCTTGTCCCAATTCGGCCAAAAATATTACCACAACATGTTGGTGCCATGTCATGACCATGCCAAGTTTCATGATTTTCAGGCGTGTTTTGGAATTACAGGAATTAAAAAACCAAGTTTCTCAATATTTCCGGTCGAGCCACGACGCCCAGATGTTTGAATTTCACTCCCATCTCTTGCATGGGACCTAGAAATTCACCCAAGGACACACATGTGATTTTTCAAACAACTTTAGTGCACTGGAGCATGTTCTTGTAGTTCAAATTTGAATTATGCACATTAATGCCCAGAAACTCAATTAATGTATAAAAAAGGCGAAACGAGCCCGGAATAATTCCAAAATTTAGCACGGTACTTCTATTTGGTCTAATCTGGCTGTGTAAAAAAATAAGGCGGGAGAAGGCAGTGTACATATGTCCTTTCGCACACGGAGGTGACAAGTTCCCTCTCGGAACCATGGGCCTTCTTGAGGGAAGCTCCGGTTTGCAAGAAGCTTACACCAAAGCTTGTCCCAATTCGGCCAAAAATATTACCGCAGCATGTTGGTGCCATGTCATGACACCATGCCAAGTTCATGATTTCCAGGCGTGTTTTGGAATTACAGGAATTAAAACACCAAGTTTCTCAATCTTTCCGGCCGAGCCACGACGCCCAGATGTTTGAATTTCACTCCCATCTCTTGCATTGGACCTAGAAATTCACCCAAGGACACACATGTGATTTTTCAAACAACTTTGGTGCACTGGAGCATGTGCTTGTAGTTCAAATTTGAATTATGCACATTAAATGCCCAGAAACTCAATTAATGTATAAAAAAGGCGAAACGAGCCTGGACAAGTCACCCAAGCTTGACTTGTCGAAGGCATACAATCGAGGGGACTGGGTGTTTTTGGAGAAGGCCCTCCTCAGGTGGGGGTTCTCCCAGCACTGGATTTCTCGTGTCATGGCATGCGTTTCTTAAGTCAAGTATTCTGTGAAGGTCAATGGCAAGTTAACAGAGTCATTCACCCCTTCTAGGGGGCTTCGGCAAGGTGACCCCTTATCCCCCTTCCTATTCCTTTTTGTAGCAAATGCATTGTCAGCTCTCATCAACAAATCAATGCTAGAGGAAGGTTTGAAAGGGGTCAAAGTTTGTAGAGGTGCTCCAGAGATATCTCACCTTTTATTCGCGGACGATTCTCTATTATTTTTTGAAAGGATCAAGAAGAGGTGTCTAGAGGGGGGTGAATAGACTCTTAGCAAAGAAAAGTAGCAGTTTTTAATTTCTTCAAGTTAAGGTGGAGTTTTAGCACAAGTTTAAACATTCACAATACATTTCAAGCAAGCATGGCAAGCGTATATGAGCAGCGGAAAGTAAAGCATGCAAGTTGCAAGAATGTAAAGGGATGGGTTTGGAGTGTGCAAACGCAATTGGAGACACGAAGATTTTTTCCGTGGTTCCGATAGGTGGTGCTATCGTACATCCACGTTGATGGAGACTTCAACCCACGAAGGGTAACGGTTGTGCAAGTCCACGGAGGGCTCCACCCACGTAGGGTCCACGAAGAAGCAACCTTGTCTATCCCATCATGGCCATCGCCCATGAAGGACTTGCCTCACTAGGGTAGATCTTCACGAAGTAGGCGATCTCCTTGCCCGTACAAACTCCTTGGTTCAACTGCACAATCTTGACGGAGGCTCCCAAGTGACACCTAACCAATCTAGGAGACACCACCCTCCAAAAGGTAATAGATGGTGTGTTGATGATGAACTCCTTGCTCTTGTGCTTCAAATGATAGTCCCCCCAACACTCAACTCTCTCTCTCTCACGGATTTGGATTTGGTGGAAAGATGATTTGAGTGGAAAGCAACTGGGGGAAGGCTAGAGATCAAGATTCTTGTGGTTGGAATGGAATATCTTGGTCTCAACACATGAGTAGGTGGTTCTCTCAGAAAATGTATGCTGCAAGTGTAGGCACGTTTTGATGGCTCTCTCCACGAATGAGGAGTGGGTGGAGGGGTATATATAGCCTCCACACAAAATCTAACCGTTACACACAATTCACCAAACTCGGTGGGACCGAATCGTAAAACTCGGTCAGACCGATTTAGTTCATAATGTGACCATTAGGAATTTCGGTGGGACCGATATGGTCAACTCAGTGGGACCGATGTGCTATGGTTAGGGTAAAACCTCATCTTAGTTTGACCGATTGCACAAACTCGGTGGGACCGATTTTGGTAATAAGCTAACCAGAGAGTTGGTCAAGCAAACTTGGTGAGACCGATTACATATCTCGGTGGGACTGAAATTATTGCAACAGGAACCAGAGAGTTTGCAAGCCCATATCGGTGAGACCGGGATCCCATCAGTGAGACCGAACTGACTAGGGTTTCTGGCAGTGGCTATGTCAAATGAACTTGGTGGCGCCAGATAGATCAAATCGGTGGGGCCGAGTTTGACTTTTGGTTTGGGACATATGTGTATATGAGAAAGTGGTTGAGGGCTTTGGAGCATATCACTAAGCACTTTGAGCAAGCAAGCCATTAAGCAACACCTCATCCCCTTTTAATAGTATTGGCTTTTCCTATGGACTCAATGTGATCTTGGATCACTGAAATAAAAAATGTAGAGTCTTGAGCTTTAGATCTTGAGCCAATCTTTTATCCTTAGCATCTTGAAGGGGTTCCACATCCTCTTGTCCACGACATTCCAATGTTGAAATCATCTGAAATATACTAGATAAAAGTATTAGTCCAACAAGAGATATGTTGACATTAATTACCAAAATCACCCAGGGAGCACTTGTGCTTTCATTTTTTAAAGCGTCAGAGTAGCAGGCATTATTGGTGAAGTGTTTGTTGAACACTTACGCGGAGGCCACGAGCCAATTAATTAATCCTTTAAAGTGCTCCATCCTTTTTTTCTGATCATTGCTCGTCTGCAATCGCTAAAGAAGTAAAGAGTGCTCTGGAAATTACTCAGGACTTTTTTTGATCCAAAGTATCTTGGTCTCCCAGTGCCAGAGGGGAGAATGCACCAAGGTAAATTTGAAACTATTCAGGAGAGACTCAGGAAGAGGTTGGTAGACTGGGGGGGAGCAGTATATGTCCTCAGGAAATAAAGATATACTTATCAAGTCAGTGGCCCAAGCAATTCCGACTTATGTTATGAGTGTGTTTAAGCTCTCTGCTTCCGTATGTGACGAGCTAACACGTATGATTCGTCAGTACTGGTGGGGGTGGAAAAAGGAAAGAGAAAAATGGCGTGGCTAAGCTGGGATAAGATGAGACTACCGAAAGATATGGGCGGCATGGGCTTTAGAGACCATTTGATACCAATGCATACTTAGTATAGATCTAATGCTTGCGAGTACTTTGGATGAGTACTCACGGTTGCTTTGCTACCCCTTTTCCCCCCTTCATTCTTCTTTACGGTTGTTGCAACCAGTTGGTGGATCCCTGGAGCCAGATGCCACCGCCGACGGATACTACTACATGGAGGCCGCCGAAGACCAGGAGTAGTTAGGAGGTCCCAGACAGGAGGCCATGCCTTTTCGATCGTTGTTGCTTTTGTGTTGGCCTTCTTATGGCAGTCTTGTTTAACTTATGTCTTTACTCAGATATTGTTGCTTCCCCTGACTCTTGTGCAGCGAGCTTTTGTATTCGAGCCCTCGAGGCCCCTGGCTTGTAATATACAACTTGTATTATTTGGATTTGTCTCTAGAGTTGTGTTGTGGTATCTTTCCGTGAGTCCCTGATCTTGATCGTACACATTTGCATGCATGATTAGTGTACGATTGAATAGGGGGCGTCACAAGTTGGTATCAGAGCCAACTGCCTGTAGGATCCCCCTTTCAGACTCCTTGGCCGAAGTTGAGTCTAGTCACTGAAAAACTTTAACTAACATGGCTGTGCGGCTTACGGGCCCACGTCACCATTGGGTGGTATTAGGATCTTTTATTCCTCATCTATACTCTAGGAATCTGATCTCTCTTCTATTCGGGTTAAATGATTTTGCTAACTCTAACCCTAGGCTCTCGTAAATACTTTCTCCCGGAGAGCCCCTCACTCCAGATGATTACTTGGTGCACCAGAAAATTCTAAAGACACTCTCCGATATTTTCCCAAGACCCTTGTTGAAGGAAATATGCCCTAGAGGCAATAATAAAGTTGTTATTTCATATTTCCTTATTCAAGATAAATGTTTATTATTCATGCTAGAATTGCATTGATCGGAAACCTAAATACATGTGTGAATACATAAATGATACGTCTCCAACGTATCTATAATTTTTGATTGTTCCATGCTGTTATATTATCATTCTTGGATATTTTATAACCATTTTATAGTAATTTTATATCATTTTTGGTACTAACCTATTGACATAGTGCCAAGTGCCAGTTGCTGTTTTTTGCATGTTTTTTACATCGCAGGAAATCAATATCAAACGGAGTCCAAACACCGCGAAACTTTTTGTGGATTTTTTATGGACCAGAAGACCACCAATGGGCCAGAGCACCTGGGGGGTGCCCCGAGGGGGGCACAACCCACTAGGGCGCGCCCAGGTGGGTTGTGCCCACCTCGGTGGCCTCCCGCACCCCCTCTTTACCCTATAAATTTCCAAATATTCCCAAAACCCTCGGGGTTAACCTAGATCAGAAGTTCCACTGCCGCAAGGCTCTGTAGCCATCGAAAACCAATCTAGACCCTGTTCCGGCACCCTGCCGGAGGTGGGAATCATCTTCGGTGAACATCTTCATCGTCCCGGCGGCCACCACGATGAGGATGGAGTAGTCCACCCTCGGGGCTGAGGGTTTGTACTAGTATCTATGTGTTTAATCTCTCTCTCTCGTGTTCTTGAGATGTCATGATCTTGATGTATCGCGGGCTTTGTTAATATAGTCGGATCATATGGTGTTTTCCCCTCTCTATCTTGTTGTGAATTGAGTTTTCCCTTTGAGATTTATTTTATCGGATTGAATACTTTTATGGATTTGAGTGCACTTGATATATGTCTTGCATATGAATACTCGTGGTGACAATGGGGTATCATATTGATTCACTTGATATATGTTTTGGCATTCAACTTGCGGATTCCCGAGGTGACATTGGGGTAATCTATGCATAGGGGTTGATGCACGTTCTTGTCTTTGTTTCTCCGGTAGAAATCTTGGGGCACTCTTTGAGGTTCTTTGTGTTTTGAGTATTATGAATCTGAATTTGCTTTGATGTTATTTTAGTACGAACTCTTGATAGATCGATCGGAAAGAATAACTTCGTGTTATTTTAGTACGAACTCTAGATAGATTGATCGGAAAGAATAACTTGGTGTTATTTTAGTACGAACTCTTGGATAGATCGATCGGAAAGAATAGCTACAAACAATTCTTCTTATGTTCTCCGCTAGATAGGAACTTTGGAGTGATTCTTCATCGCACTTTGAAGGATGGTTATGTGATCCAATTATATTAGCATTGTTGGGAGATTGCACTAGCGAAAGTACGGACCCTAGGACTCATTTTCAAGCATTGCAATATCATTTTTGTGCCTGTTTACTATTTGTTACCTTACTGTTTTTATTTACTCAGATTATAAAAATATATTTCTACCATCCATATTACACTTTTGTCACCATCTCTTCGCCGAACTAGTGCACCTATACAATTTTCCATTGTATTGGGTGTGTTGGGGACACAAGAAATTTCTTGTATTTGGTTACAGGGTCATTTGAGAGAGCCTATCTTCATCCTACGCCTCCCACGGATTGATAAACCTTAGGTCATCCACTTGAGGGAAAATTGCTACTGTCCTACAAAACTCTGCGCTTGGAGGCCCAACACGTGTCTATAAGAATAAAGTTGCGCAGTAGACATCATGCTCTTTTCTGGCACCATCGCCAGGGAGGTGAGTGCATGAAGATATATCTTTAGATCTTGTAATTGAATCTTTTAGTTTCTTGTTTTATCACTGGTTTGGTTTATAAAAAGAAAACTACAAAAAATGGAATTGAGGTTGCATCATATTATTGATCGTCTTTAGAATATCTTTCTTGAAAATGATGGATCGGAAAATTGTGCTCAATTATTAGAAGAAGAAGTCAATAAAATGTTTGGCACAAAATATTCGTATGATGAGCATGATTGCAATGTTGTTAGTATGAATTCTTTGAATATCCATGATGCTAATGATATGCAAAGCTACAAGCTTGGGGATGCTATATTTGACAAAGATGATATTTTTACTCCCCCAAGTTTTGATGAGAAAATTTACTATGATGATTGCTTGCCTCCTATTTATGATGATTATATTGATGAAAGTGGATTTGGAGAGGTCATGACTTTATTTAATGATGAAGCCACTATTTTGGAAGAGGTTGCAATTGATTATGACAACAAAGTTGCTATCTATGATGATTATGGTGATGATGAAGGGAATATGCCCTAGAGGCAATAATAAAGTTGTTATTTATATTGCCTTATATCATGATAAATGTTTATTATTCATGCTAGAATTGTATTAACCGGAAACATAATACATGTGTGAATACATAGACAAACAATGTGTCACTAGTATGCCTCTACTTGACTAGCTCGTTGATCAAAGATGGTTAAGTTTCCTAACCATAGACATGAGTTGTCATTTGATAAATGGGATCACATCATTAGGAGAATGATGTGATTGACTTGACCCATTCAGTTAGCTTAGCACTTGATCGTTTTAGTTTACTGCTATTGCTTTCTTCATGACAAATACATGTACCTATGACTATGAGATTATGTAACTCCCGATTACCGGAGAAACACTTTGTGTGCTACCAAACGTCACAACGTAATTGGGTGATTATGAAGGTGCTCTACAGGTGTCTTCGATGGTACTTGTTGAGTTGGCATAGATCGAGATTAGGATTTTTCACTCCGATTGTCGAAGAGGTATCTCTGGGCCCTCTCGGTAATGCACATGACTATAAGCCTTGCAAGCAATGCAACTTGGAAGGGGGAAGTCCTACTCCCGGTGGGAGTAGGACTCCTCATGGGGCGCGCCATAGGAGGCCGGCCCCCTCCCCCTCCTCCACTCCTTTATATACGGGGAGGGGGGCACCCCTTGGAGACACACCAATTGATCATTGATCTCTTAGCCGTGTGTGGTGCCCCCCTCCACCATAATCCACCTCGGTAATATTGTAGCGGTTCTTAGGCGAAGCCCTGCGTTGGTAGCATCATCATCACCGTCATCATGCCATCGTGCTGATGGAACTCTCCCTCGAAGCTCTGCTGGATCGGAGTTCGTGGGACGTCATCGAGCTGAACGTGTGCTAAACTCGGAGGTGCCGTGCGTTCGGTACTTGGATCGGTCGGATCGTGAAGACGTTCGACTACATCAACCGCGTTGTTCTAACGCTTCCGCTTTTGGTCTACGAGGGTACGTGGACACACTCTCCCCTCTCTTTGCTATGCATTACCATGATCTTGCATGTGCGTAGGCATTTTTTTGAAATTACTACGTTCCCCAACAGTGGCATCCGAGCCAGGTTTATGCGTAGATGTTATATGCACGAGTAGAACACAAGTGAGTTGTGGGCGATACGAGTCATACTGCTTACCAGCATGTCATACTTTGATTCGGCGGTATTGTTGGATCAAGCGGCCCGAACAGACATTACGCGTACGCTTACGCGAGACTGGTTCAACCGACGTGCTTCGCACACAGGTGGCTGGTGGGTGTCACTTTCTTCAACTTTAGTTGAATCAAGTGTGGCTACGCTCGGTCCTTGTGAAGGTTAAAACAACACTAACTTGACGAAATATCGTTGTGGTTTCGATGCGTAGTTAAGAACGGTTCTTGCTCAGCCCGTAGCATCCACGTAAAACTTGCAACAACAAAGTAGAGGACGTCTAACTTGTTTTTGCAGGGCTTGTTGTGATGTGATATGGTCAAGACGTGATGAGATATAAGTTGTTGTATGAGATGATCATGTTTTGTTGAAATTATCGGCAACTGGCAGAAGCCTTATGGTTGTCTCTTTATTGCATAAGATGCAAGCGCCAAATAATTGCTTTACTTTATCGCTATGCGATAGCAATAGTTGCAAAAACAATTGTTGGCGAGACAACCATTTGATGACACATTGATAGAGATCAAGATGATGGAGATCATGGTGTCATGCCGGTGACGATGGAGATCATGATGGTACTTTGGAGATGGATATCAAAGGCACAAGATGATGATGGCCATATCATGTCACATATTTTGATTGCATGTGATGTTTATCTTTTATGCATCTTATTTTTCTTAGTTCGGCGGTAGCTGTATAAGATGACCCCTTACTAAATTTCAAGGTACAAGTGTTCTCCCTGAGTATGCACCGTTGCCAAAGTTCGTCGTGCCGAGACACCACGTGATGATCTGGTGTGATAAGCTCTACGTTCACATACAACGGGTGCAAGCCAGTTTTGCACACGCAAAAATACTCGGGTTAAACTTGACGAACCTAGCATATGCAGATATGGCCTCGGAACACTGAGACCGAAAGGTCGAGCGTGAATCATATAGTAGATATAATCAACATAGTGATGTTCACCATTGAAAACTACTCCATCTCACGTGATGATCGAACATGGTTTAGTTGATTTGGATCACGTGATCACTTAGATGATTAGAGGGATGTCTATCTAAGTGGGAGTTCTTAAGTAATTTGAATAATTGAACTTTAATTTATCATGAACTTAGTCCTTATGGTATTATCATGAACTTAGATGATTAGAGGGATGTCTATCTAAGTGGGAGTTCTTAAGTATTTGGATCACGTACAGTCTTCACCGGACGGAGGGAGTAGTGATAACATTTTTTTCTGTCTGATATGACATCTATGGTTCAAAAATATATATTTCAGGTAGCGTTTAGACTGAATTGGACAATGAGCATAAACTATGATATCCCAAGTAGTTTTTTCCATTTGAGAGCTTCAGGTCTGTTATTATTCAACTTGGCAAGCTGTTGACAGTATTTCAGAAATATCACTTGGTGATGGCCAGAATCTACTGATGCATGTTTATCAATAGTTGTAACACACTCATTTTATCATTATGCGATGCAAGAAATATGTAAATAAATATCTTCTATTTAAACGTGTTCTTGATTGTATAAACTTTTGCGTACATTTAAATTTCTGAGATAATGCTATGAAATGTAAACCTTTCAGCCTAACCCAGAGTATGGACATGAAAGGTTCAAAATTATTAGCCGTAGCTCTTTTAGATGAGTTGAAAAATTATTCCTGATATTCGGAACAACGTTTATGCAGTGATAATTCATCTATGGTGCTTCTGCTTTAGTACATTTTTATTTGCTATCACATGAATATAATATAGTTGGTATTTGTTTCCAAGTCTCAGCGTTTAATATAGTTCTTTAGATGACCTGGAATCTTTCGCTCACATTTTCCGCAGCAACGCGCGGGGCATCATCTAGTTTATGAAGTATTCATGCCATATTTACAACAATTTTATATGGTTTTGGTATGACTTGCATGGAACCAACCCGGACTGACGCTGTTTTCAGCAGAACTACTGTGGTGTTGTTTTTTGTGCAGAAATGAAAGTTCTCCAAATGAGCTGAATCTTTTAAAAAAAAAATTGGAACAAAAGAGACCCCCGAAGCTTCGTGGAAGGACCAGAAGGTGAAGGAGTAGGGCACACGACATCGGGGCGCGCTTGGGCCCTTGCCCATTCCCCAGCGGGTTGTGCTCACCTCGAGGCCCATTTCGCATGAAACCAACGCCAAAAAATCCTATAAATAGAGAAACCATCAGAAATAACATCAGAAGTTCTGCCGCCGCAAGCCTCTATAGCCACGAAAAACCAATCTAGACCCTGTTCTGGCACTCCATCGGAGGGAGAATTCATCACGGGTGGCCATCTTCGTCGTCCTGACGGCCACCACGATGAGGAGGGAGTAGTCCACCCTCGGGGCTGAGGGTTTGTACCAGTAGCTATGTGTTTAATCTCTCTCTCTCTCTCGTGATCTTGAGATGTCACGATCTTGATGTATCGCTGGCTTTGTTAATATAGTCGAATCGTATGGTGTTTTCCTCTCTCTATCTTATTGTGATGAATTGAGTTTTCCCTTTGAGATTCTATTGTTATCGGATTGAATACTTTCATGGATTTGAGAGCACTTGATATATGTCTTGCATATGAATACTCGTGGTGACATTGGGGTATCGTATTGATTCACTTGATATATGTTTTGGCACTCAACTCGCGGATTCCCGAGGTGACATTGGGGTAATCTATGCATAGGGGTTGATGCACGTTCCTGTCTTTGTTTCTCCGGTAGAAATCTTGGGGCACTCTTTGAAGTTCTTTGTGTTGGATTGAATATTATGAATCTGAATTTGCTTTGGTGTTATTTTAGTACGAACTCTTGGTTAGATCGATCGGAAAGAATAGCTTTGAGGTGGTTTCGTACCCTACAAACAATTCCGTCTTATGTTCTCCGCTAGATAGGAACTTCGGAGTGATTCTTCATCGCACTTTGAGGGTGGTTATATGATCCAATTATATTAGCATTGTTGAGAGATTGCACTAGTGAAAGTACATACCCTAGGCATTATTTTCAAGCATTGCAATACCGTTTGTGCTCAATTTTATCGATTGCTACCTTGCTATTTTTATTTATTCAGATTATAAAAATATATTTTTACCATCCATATTACACTTTTATCACCATCTCTTCGCTGAACTAGTTCACCTATACAATTTGCCATTGTATTGGGTGTGTTGGGGACACAAGAGATTTCTTGTATTTGGTTGCAGGGCCGTTTGAGAGAGACCATCCTCATCCTACGCCTCCCACGGATTGATAAACCTTAGGTCATCTACTTGAGGGAAACTTGCTACTGTCCTACAAAACTTTGCGCTTGGAGACCCAACACGTGTCTACAAGAATAAAGTTGCGTAGTAGACATCAGTTGCTAGTAGTGTTGATTACTCCTTGTAGTTGATGCTAGTTGGTTTATTCGGTGGAAGATCATATGTTCAGATCCTTAATAATAATTAATACTCCTATCATTATGAACATGAATATGCTTTGTGAGTAGTTACGTTGGTTCCTGAGGACATGGGAAAAGTCTTGTTATAAGTAATCATGTGAATTTGGTATTCGTTCGATATTTTGATGAGATGTATGTTGTCTTTCCTGTAGTGGTGTTATGTGAATGTCGACTACATGACACTTCACCATTATTTGGGCCTAGGGGAAGGCATTGGGAAGTAATAAGTAGATGATGGGTTGCTAGCTAGAGTGACAGAAGCTTGAACCCTAGTTTATGCGTTGCTTTGTAAGGGGCTGATTTGGATCCATATGTTTCATGCTATGGTTAGGTTTACCTTAATTCTTCTTCAGTAGTTGCGGATGCTTGCGAGCGGGGTTAATCATAAGTGGGAGGCTTGTCCAAGTAAGGGCAGCACCCAAGCACCGGTCCACCCACATATCAAATTATCAAAGTAACGAACGCGAATCATATGAGCATGATGAAAACTAACTTGACAATAATTCCCATGTGTCCTCGGGAGCACTTTGCTTTATATAAGAGTTCCTCCAGGCTTGTCCTTTGTTATAAAAAGGATTGGGCCACCTTGCTGCACCTTAGTTACTTTTATTGCCTGTTACCTGTTACGATTTATCTCATCCCAAAACCATCTGTTACCGATAATTTCAGTGCTTGCAGAGAATACCTTGCTAAAAACCGAAGGAAATATGCCCTAGAGGCAATAATAAAATTATTATTTATTTCCTCATATCATGATAAATGTTTATTATTCATGCTAGAATTGTATTAACCGGAAACATAATACATGTGTGAATACATAGACAAACATAGTGTCACTAGTATGCCTCTACTTGACTAGCTCGTTAATCGAAGATGGTTGAGTTTCCTAGCCATGGACATGAGTTGTCATTTGATTAACGGGATCACATCATTAGGACAATGATGTGATTGACTTGACCCATTCTGTTAAGCATATCACTTGATCGTTTAGTATGTTGCTATTGTTTTCTTCATGACTTATACATGTTCCTATGACTATGAGATTATGCAACTCCCGTTTACCGGAGGAACACTTTGTGTGCTACCAAACATCACAACGTAACTGGGTGATTATAAAGGTGCTCTACAGGTGTCTCTGAAGGTACTTGTTGAGTTGGCGTATTTCGAGATTAGGATTTGTCACTCCGATTGTCGGAGAGGTATCTCTGGGCCCTCTCGGTAATGCACATCACTATAAGCCTTGCAAGCATTGTAACTAATGAGTTAGTTGTAGGATGATGTATTACGGAACGAGTAAAGAGACTTGCCGGTAACGAGATTGAACTAGGTATTGACATACCGACGATCGAATCTCGGGCAAGTAACATACCGATGACAAAGGGAACAACGTATGTTGTTATGCGGTTTGACCGATAAAGATCTTCGTAGAATATGTGGGAGCCAATATGAGCATCCAGGTTCCTCTATTGGTTATTGACCAGAGACGTGTCTCGGTCATGTCTACGTAGTTCTCGAACCCGTAGGGTCCGCACGCTTAAAGTTCGGTGACGATCAGTATTATGAGTTTTTGTGTTTTGATGTACCAAAGGTAGTTCGGAGTCCCAGATATGATCACGGACATGACGAGGAGTCTCGAAATGATCGAGACATAAAGATTGATATATTGGACGGCTATATTCGGACACCGGAAGTGTTCCGGGTGGTTTCGGAGAAAATCAGAGTGCCGGAGGGGTTACCGGAACCCCCGGGGAAGTATTGGGCCTTAGTGGGCTTGAGGGGAGAGATAGGGCAGCAGCCCAGGAGGTGGCGCGCCCCCTCTCATGAGGAGTCCGAATTGGACTAGGGGAGGGGGGCGCGGCCCCTCTTTCCCTCTCCCTCTCCCCTCTTTCCTTCCCCCTTCCCTCTTCCTAGTTGGACTAGGAAAGGGGAGTCCTACTCCTACTAGGAGGAGGACTCCCCCCTCCTTGGCGCGCCCCAAGGGCCGGCCGGCCTCCCCCCTTGCTCCTTTATATACGGGGGCAGGGGGGCACCTCTAGACACACAAGTTGATCTATTGATCTATTCCAGCCGTGTGCGGTGCCCCCTCCACCATATTCCACCTCGGTCATATCGTAGCGGTGCTTAGGCGAAGCCTTGCGTCGGTAACAACATCATCACCGTCATCACGCCGTCGTGCTGATGGCACTATCCCGTGAAGCTCTGCCGGATTGGAGTTCATGGGACGTCATCGAGCTGAACGTGTGCTGAACTCGGAGGTGCCGTAGGTTCGGTACTTGGATCGGTCGGATCGTGAAGACGTACGACTACATCAACCGCGTTGTGCAAACGCTTCCGCTTTCGGTCTACGAGGGTACGTGGACAACACTCTCCCCTCTCGTTGCTATGCATCACCATGATCTTGCGTGTGCGTAGGAAATTTTTTAAAATTACTACGTTCCCTAACAGTGGTATCAGAGCCTGGTTTTATGCGTTGATGTTATATGCACGAGTAGAACACAAGTGAGTTGTGGGCGATACAAGTCATATTGCTTACCAGCATGTCATACTTTGGTTCGGCGGTATTGTTGGATGAAGCGGCCCGGACCGACATTACGCGTACGCTTACGCGAGACTGGTTCTACCGACGTGCTTTGCACACAGGTGGCTGGCGGGTGTCTGTTTCTCCAACTTTAGTTGAACCGAGTGTGGCTACGCCCGGTCCTTGTGAAGGTTAAAATAGCACTAACTTGACGAACTATCGTTGTGGTTTTGATGTGTAGGTAAGAACGGTTCTTGCTCAGCCCGTAGCAGCCACGTAAAACTTGCAACAACAAAGTAGAGGACATCTAACTTGTTTTTGCACGGCATGTTGTGATGTGATATGGTCAAGACATGATGCTAAATTTTATTGTATGAGATGATCATGTTTTGTAACCGAGTTATCGGCAACTGGCAGGAGCCATATGGTTGTCGCTTTATTGTATGCAATGCAATCGCCCTGTAATTGCTTTACTTTATCACTAAGCGGTAGCGATAGTCGTAGAAGCAATAGTTGGCGAGACGACAACGATGCTCTGATGGAGATCAAGGTGTCGCGCCGGTGACGATGGTGATCATGACGGTGCTTCGGAGATGGAGATCACAAGCACAAGATGATGATGGCCATATCATATCACTTATATTGATTGCATGTGATGTTTATCTTTTATGCATCTTATTTTGCTTAGATCGACGGTAGCATTATAAGATGATCTCTCAGTAAATTTCAAGGTATAAGTGTTCTCCCTGAGTATTCAACGTTGCTACAGTTCTTCGTGCTGAGACACCACGTGATGATCGGGTGTGATAAGCTCTACGTTCACATACAACGGGTGCAAGCCAGTTTTGCACATGCAGAATACTCGGGTTAAACTTGACGAGCCTAGCATATGCAGATATGGCCTCGGAACACTGAGACCGAAAGGTCGAGCGTGAATCATATAGTAGATATGATCAACATAGTGATGTTCACCATTGAAAACTACTCCATCTCACGTGATGATCGGACATGGTTTAGTTGATTTGGATCATGCGATCACTTAGATGATTAGATGGATGTCTATCTAAGTGGGAGTTCTTAAGTAATATGATTAATTGAACTTAAATTTATCATGAACTTAGTACCTGATAGTATTTAGCATGTCTATGTTGTTGTAGATAGATGGCGCGTGTTGTTGTTCCTTTGAATTTTAATGCGTTCCTTGAGAAAGCAAAGTTGAAAGATGATGGTAGCAATTACACGGACTGGGTCCGTAACTTGAGGATTATCCTCATTGCTGCACAGAAGAATTACGTCCTGGAAGCAGCGCTGGGTGCCAGGCCTG
Organism: Triticum aestivum; assembly: GCF_018294505.1. Lineage (NCBI taxonomy): Eukaryota > Viridiplantae > Streptophyta > Magnoliopsida > Poales > Poaceae > Triticum > Triticum aestivum. The sequence continues at coordinate 425,174,620 of NC_057796.1, forward strand.
CTGCAGATGCAACTGACAACGTTAAGAATGTCTGGCAGAGCAAAGCTGATGACTACTCGATAGTTCAGTGTGCCATGCTTTACGGCTTAGAACCAGGACTTCAACGACGTTTTGAACGCATGGAGTATATGAGATGTTCCAGGAGTTGAAGTTAATATTTCAAGCAAATGCCCGGATTGAGAGATATGAAGTCTCCAATAAGTTCTATAGCTGTAAGATGGAGGAGAATAGTTCTGTCAGTGAACATATACTCAAAATGTCTGGGTATAACAATCACTTGATTCAACTGGGAGTTAATCTTCCAGATGATAGTGTCATTGACAGAATTCTTCAATCACTACCACCAAGCTACAATAGCTTCGTGATGAACTATAATATGCAAGGGATGGATAAGACAATTCCCGAGCTCTTCGCAATGCTAAAGGCTGCGGAGGTAGAAATCAAAAAGGAGCATCAAGTGTTGATGGTCAATAAGACCACCAGTTTCAAGAAAAAGGGTAAAGGGAAGAAGAAGGGGAACTTCAAGAAGAACAGCAAACAAGTTGCTGCTCAGGAGAAGAAACCCAAGTCTGGACCTAAGCCTGAGACTGAGTGCTTCTACTGCAAACAGACTGGTCACTGGAAGCGGAACTGTCCCAAGTATTTGGCGGATAAGAAGGAATGGCAAGGTGAACAAAGGTATATGTGATATACATGTTATTGATGTGTACCTTACTAATGCTCGCAGTATCACCTGGGTATTTGATACTGGTTCTATTGCTAATATTTGCAACTCGAAACAGGGGCTACGGATTAAGCGAAGATTGGCTAAGTACGAGGTGACGATGCGCGTGGGAAATGGTTCCAGAGTTGATGTGATCGCCGTCGGCATGCTACCTCTACATCTACCTTCGGGATTAGTTTTAGACCTAAATAATTGTTATTTGGTGCCAGCGTTGAGCATGAACATTATATCTGGATCTTGTTTGATGCGAGACGGTTATTCATTTAAATCAGAGAATAATGGTTGTTCTATTTATATGAGTAATATCTTTTATGGTCATGCACCCTTAAAGAGTGGTCTATTTATATTGAATCTCGATAGTAGTGATACACATATTCATAATATTGAAGCCAAAAGATGCAGAGTTGATAATGATAGTGCAACTTATTTGTGGCACTGCCGTTTAGGTCATATTGGTGTAAAGCGCATGAAGAAACTCCATACTGATGGACTTTTGGAATCACTTGATTATGAATCACTTGGTACTTGCGAACCATGCCTTATGGGCAAGATGACTAAAACGCCGTTCTACAGAACAATGGAGCGAGCAACAGATTTGCTGGAAATCATACATACTGATGTATGTGGTCCGATGAATGTTGAAGCTCGCGGGGGGTATCGTTATTTTCTCACCTTCACAGATGATTTGAGCAGATATGGGTATATCTACTTAATGAAACATAAGTCTGAAACATTTGAAAAGTTTAAAGAATTTCAGAGTGAAGTGGAAAATCATTGTAACAAGAAAATAAAGTTTCTACGATCAGATCATGGAGGAGAATATTTGAGTTACGAGTTTGGTCTTCATTTGAAACAATGCGGAATAGTTTCGCAACTCACGCCACCCGGAACACCACAACATAATGGTGTGTCCGAACGTCGTAATCGTACTTTACTAGATATGGTGCGATCTATGATGTCTCTTACTGATTTACCGCTATCGTTTTGGGGTTATGCTTTAGAGACAGCTGCATTCACGTTAAATAGGGCACCATCGAAATCCGTTGAGATGACGCCTTATGAACTGTGGTTTGGCAAGAAACCAAAGTTGTCGTTTCTTAAAGTTTGGGGCTGCGATGCTTATGTGAAAAAGCTTCAACCTGATAAGCTCGAACCCAAATCGGAGAAATGTTTCTTCATAGGATACCCAAAGGAAACTGTTGGGTACACCTTCTATCACAGATCCGAAGGCAAGACATTTGTTGCTAAGAATGGATCCTTTCTAGAGAAGGAGTTTCTCTCGAAAGAAGTGAGTGGGAGGAAAGTAGAACTTGATGAGGTAACTGTACCTGCTTCCTTATTGAAAAGTAGTTCATCAAAGAAACCGGCTCCTGTGACATCTACACCAATTAGCGAGGAAGCTAATGATATTGATCATGAAACTTCAGATCAAGTTACTGCTGAACCTCGTAGGTCAACCAGAGTAAGATCCGAACAAGAGTGGTACGGTAATTCTATTCTAGAGGTCATGTTACTTGACCAAGGCGAACCTACGAACTATGAAGAAGCGATGGTGAGCCCAGATTCCGCAAAATGGCTTGAAGCCATGAAATCGGAGATGGAATACATGTATGAGAACAAAGTGTGGACTTTGGTTGACTTGCCCGATGATCGGCAAGCCATTGAGAATAAATGGATCTTCAAGAAGAAGACTGACGCTGACGGTAATGTTACTGTCTACAAAGCTCGACTTGTTGCAAAAGGTTTTCGACAAGTTCAAGGGGTTGACTACGATGAGACTTTCTCACTCGTAGCGATGCTTAAGTCTGTCCGAATCATGTTAGCGATTGCCACATTTTATGATTATGAAATTTGGCAAATGGATGTCAAAACTGCATTCCTGAATGGATTTCTTGAAGAAGAGTTGTATATGATGCAACCAGAAGGTTTTGTCGATCCAAAGGGAGCTGACAAAGTGTGCAAGCTCCAGCGATCCATTTATGGACTGGTGCAAGCCTCTCGGAGTTGGAATAAACGTTTTGATAGTGTGATCAAAGCATATGGTTTTATACAGACTTTTGGAGAGGCCTGTATTTACAAGAAAGTGAGTGGAAGCTCTGTAGCATTTCTAATATTATATGTGGATGACATATTACTGATTGGAAATGATATAGAATTTCTGGATGGCATAAAAGGATACTTGAATAAGAGTTTTTCAATGAAAGACCTCGGTGAAGCTGCTTACATATCGGGCATCAAGATCTATAGAGATAGATCAAGACGCTTGATAGGACTTTCACAAAGCACATACCTTGACAAGTTTTGAAAAAGTTCAAAATGGATCAAGCAAAGAAAGAGTTCTTGCCTGTATTGCAAGGTGTGAAGTTCAATCAGACTCAATGCCCGACCACTGCAGAAGATAGAGAGAAAATGAAAGATGTTCCCTATGCTTCAGCCATAGTCTCTATCATGTATGCAATGCTGTGTACCAGATCTGATGTGTGTCTTGCTATTAGCCTAGCAGGGAGGTACCAAAGTAATCCAGGAGTGGATCACTGGACAGCGGTCAAGAACATCCTGAAATACCTGAAAAGGACTAAGGATATGTTTCTCGTTTATGGAGGTGACAAAGAGCTCGTCGTAAATGGTTACGTCGATGCAATCTTTGACACTGATCCGGACGATTCTAAATCGCAAACCGGATACGTGTGTATATTGAACGGTGGAGCTGTCAGTTGGTGCAGTTCTAGACAAAGCGTCGTGGCGGGATCTACGTGTGAAGCGGAGTACATAGCTGCTTCGGAAGCAACAAATGAAGGAGTCTGGATGAAGGAGTTCATATCCGATCTAGGTGTCATACCTAGTGCATCGGGTCCAATGAAAATCTTTTGTGACAATACTGGTGCAATTGCCTTGGCAAAGGAATCCAGATTTCACAAGAGAACCAAGCACATCAAGAGACGCTTCAATTCCATCCGGGACCAAGTCCAGGTGGGAGACATAGAGATTTGCAAGATACATACGGATCTGAATGTTGCAGACCCGTTGACTAAGCCTCTTCCACGAGCAAAACATGATCAGCACCAAGACTCCATGGGTGTTAGAATCATTACTGTGTAATCTAGATTATTGACTCTAGTGCAAGTGGGAGACTGAAGGAAATATGCCCTAGAGGCAATAATAAAGTTATTATTTATTTCCTCATATCATGATAAATGTTTATTATTCATGCTAGAATTGTATTAACCGGAAACATAATACATGTGTGAATACATAGACAAACATAGTGTCACTAGTATGCCTCTACTTGACTAGCTCGTTAATCGAAGATGGTTGAGTTTCCTAGCCATGGACATGAGTTGTCATTTGATTAACGTGATCACATCATTAGGAGAATGATGTGATTGACTTGACCCATTCCGTTAAGCATATCACTTGATCGTTTAGTATGTTGCTATTGTTTTCTTCATGAATTATACATGTTCCTATGACTATGAGATTATGCAACTCCCATTTACCGGAGGAACACTTTGTGTGCTACCAAACGTCACAACGTAACTAGGTGATTATAAAGGTGCTCTACGGGTGTCTCCGAAGGTACTTGTTGAGTTGGCGTATTTCAAGATTAGGATTTGTCACTCCGATTGTCGGAGAGGTATCTCTGGGCCCACTCGGTAATACACATCACTATAAGCCTTGCAAGCATTGTAACTAATGAGTTAGTTGCAGGATGATGTATCACGGAACGAGTAAAGAGACTTGCCGGTAACGAGATTGAACTAGGTATTGAGATACCGACGATCGAATCTCGGGCAAGTAACATACCGATGACACAGGGAACAACGTATGTTGTTATGCGGGCTGACCGATAAAGATCTTCGTAGAATATGTGGGAGCCAATATGAGCATCCAGGTTCCGCTATTGGTTATTGACCAGAGACGTGTCTCGGTCATGTCTACATAGTTCTCAAACCCGTAGGGTCCGCACGCTTAAAGTTCGGTGACGATCGGTATTATGAGTTTTTGTGTTTTGATGTACCGAAGGTAGTTCAGAGTCCCGGATATGATCACGGACATGACAAGGAGTCTCGAAATGGTCGAGACATAAAGATCGATATATTGGACGGCTATATTCGGACACCGGAAGTGTTCCGGGTGGTTTCGGAGAAAACCGGAGTGCCAGAGGGGTTACCGGAACCCCCCGGGGAAGTATTGGGTCTTAGTGGGCCTGAGGGGAGAGAGAGGGCAGCAGCCCAGGAGGTGGCGCGCCCCCTCCCATGAGGAGTCCGAATTGGACTAGGGGAGGGGGCGGGGCCCCTCTTTCCCTCTCCCTCTCCCTCTCTTTCCTTCCCCCTTCCCTCTTCCTAGTTGGACTAGGAAAGGGGAGTCCTACTCCTACTAGGAGGAGGACTCCCCCTCCTTGGCGCGCCCCAAGGGCCGGCCGGCCTCCCCCCTTGCTCCTTTATATACGAGGGTAGGGGCGCCTCTAGACACACAAGTTGATCTGTTGATCTATTCCAGCCGTGTGCGGTGCCACCCTCCACCATATTCCACCTCGGTCATATCATAGCGGTGCTTAGGCGAAGCCCTGCGTCGGTAACAACATCATCACCGTCATCACGCCGTCGTGCTGACGGAACTCTTCCGTGAAGCTCTGCTGGATTGGAGTTCATGGGACGTCATCGAGCTGAACGTGTGCTGAAGTCGTAGGTGTCGTAGGTTCGGTACTTGGATCGGTCAGATCGTGAAGACGTACGACTACATCAACCGCGTTGTGCTAACGCTTCCGCTTTCGGTCTACGAGGGTACGTGGACAACACTCTCCCCTCTCGTTGCTATGCATCACCATGATCTTGCGTGTGCGTAGGAAATTCTTTGAAATTAGTACGTTCCCCAACAAAAACCACTTGTCATTTCCTTCTGCTCCTCGTTGGGTTCGACACTCTTATTTATCAAATGGACTATGATAGATCCCCTATACTTGTGGGTCATCAAACGTCACAACGTAACTTGGTGATTATAAATATGCTCTACAGGTATCTCCGAAGGTGTTTGTTGGGTTGGCATAGATCGAGATTAGGATTTGTCACTCCGAGTTTCGGAGAGGTATCTCTGGGCCCTCTTGGTAATACACATCATAAGAAGCCTTGCAAGCAAAGCGACTAATGAGTTAGTTGCAGGGTGATGTATTACGGAACAAGTAAAGAGACTTGCCGGTAATGAGATTGAACTAGGTATGAAGATACCGATGATCAAATCTCGGGCAAGTAACATACCGATGGACAAAGGGAATAACGTATGTTGTCACAACGGTTTGACCAATAAAGATCTTCGTAGAATATGTAGGAGCCAATATGAGCATCCAGGTTCCGCTGTTGGTTATTGACCGGAGAGGTGTCTCGGTCATGTCTACATTGTTCTCGAACCTGTAGGGTTCGATGACGATATAGTATTATATGAGTTATGTGATTTGGTGACCGATTGTTGTTCGGAGTCCCGAATGAGATCACGGACATGACAAGGAGTCTCTAAATGGTCGAGAGGTAAAGATTGATATATAGGACGATGGTATTCGGACGCTGGAAGTGTTCCGGAGGGTATCGGGTACTTATCAGGTCACCGGAAGGTGTTTCGGGTACCCCCCGGCAATCCTATGGGCCTTGTGAAGGGACACACCAGCCCACAAGGGGCTGGTGCGCCCTATAAGGCTATAGGAGGAGGAGAATGGAATGGGGGAAGGGAAAGGGAGTGTGGATTAGTATTCCCACTTCCTTCCCTCACCCCCTCTTTCCTCCCCCTTCATGCATACACTGAAAGGGGGGGCGCAGGGCAAGGCAGGGCCCCTAGGGGGCGGCGACTAACCCTAGGGTGCGCCTTGGCTGCCTCCCCTCCCCCTCCCACTGATACGTCTCCAATGTATATATAATTTTTGATTGTTCCATGCTGTTATATTATCATTCTTGGATGTTTTATAATCATTTTATATCATTTTTTGGTACTAACCTATTGACATAGTGCCAAGTGCCAGTTGCTGTTTTCTGCATGTTTTTTACATCGCAGGAAATCAATACCAAACGGAGTCCAAACACAGCGAAACTTTTTGTGGATTTTTTTGGACCAGAAGATATCCAGTGGGCCGGAGAAGCACCTCGGGGGTGCTTCGAGGGGAGCACAACCCACCAGGGCGCGCCTAGAGGCCTAGGCGCGCCCTGGTGGGTTGTGCCCACCTCGGGTGCCCCCTGAACCGCCTCTTTGCTCTATAAATACCCCAATATTCCAGAAACCCTAGGGGAGTCGACGAAAATCAATTCCAGCCGCCGCAAGTTCCAGAACAACCAGATCCAATCTAGACACCATCACGGAGGGGTTCATCATGTCCATTGGTGCCTCTCCGATGATGCGTGAGTATTTCTTTATAGACCTACGGGTCCGTAGTTAGTAGCTAGATGGCTTCGTCTCTCTTGTTTGATTCTCAATACAGTGATCTCTTGGAGATCCATATGATGTAACTCTTTTTGCGGTGTGTTTGTTGGGATCCGATGAACTTTGAGTTTATGATCAGATCTATCTTTTTATCCATGAAAGTTATTTGAGTCTTCTTTGATCTCTCATATGCATGATTGCTTATAGCCTCGTATTTCTTCTCCGATATTTGGGTTTTGTTTGGCCAACTTGATCTATTTATCTTGCAATGGGAAGAGGTGCTTTGTAGTTGGTTCAATCTTACGGTGCTTGATCCCAGTGACAGAAGGGGAACCGACACGTATGTATCGTTGCTACTAAGGATAAAAACGATGGGGTCTATTTCTACATAAATAGATCTTGTCTACATCATCTCATCGTTCTTATTGCATTACTCCGTTTCTCCATGAACTTAATACACTAGATGCATGTTGGATAGCGGTCGATGTGTGGAGTAATAGTAGTAGACGCAGGCAGGAGTCGGTCTACTAATCTTGGACGTGATGCCTATATACTGATCATTGCCTGGATATCGTCATGATTATTTGAAGTTCTATCAATTGCCCAACAGTAATTTGTTCACCCACCGTTTGCTATTTTTCTCGAGAGAAGCCACTAGTGAAACCTACAGCCCCCTGGTCTCTTCTTTATTATATTTGCCTTTGCGATCTATTTTCCTTTCCTTTTTTTCAGATCTATTAAATCAAAAATACAAAAATACCTTACTGCACTTTATTTTATTTGGTGTTCGATCTATCATTCTATTACAACTCTCTCACGTCCGCTTGCCTATCTCTGGCGCCGTTGCCCGAAAGGGATTGACAACCCCTTTAACACGTCGGGTTGTGAGTATTTGTTATTTGTGTGTAGGTGTTGTTTACGTAGTGTTGCTTGGTTCTCCTACTGGTTCGATAACCTTGGTCTCATCACTAAGGGAAATACCTACCGCTGCTGTGCTGCATCAACCCTTCCTCTTTGGGGAAATACCGACGTAGCTTCCAGACGCATCACCCACCTATATATATGTGGTGGGGGGCACCCCTAGCACACCCCAAACTATTGCATAGCCGTGTGCGGCACGCCCCCTCCATCGTTTACTCCCCCGGTCATATCTTCATAGTGCTTAGGCGAAGCCCTGCGTGGATCACTTCACCATCACCGTCACCACGCCGTCGTGCTAACGGAACTCATCTACTACCTTGACGCATTGCTGGATCAAGAAGACAAGGGACGTCACCGAGCTGAACGTGTGCAGAACTCAGAGGTGCCGTACGTTCGGTACTTGATAGGTCGGAGCTAGAATAAGTTCAACTACATCAACCGCGTTGTCAAATGCTTCCGCTTACGGTCTACGAGGGTACGTAGACACACTCTCCCCCTCTCGTTGCTATGCTTCTCCTAGATAGATCTTGCGTGGGCGTAGGATTTTTTTTGAAATTGCATGCTACGTTTCCCAACACTTGTGCCCTTCGCCGTTGCGATCCCTACCACCGATAAATCCTTATTGGTAACTACCTACATTGTCGTTCATACCTTCATCCCCCATTGCTCTTGTTATTACAAGATGTCCTGAAATACTTTCCGATGTTCTGAGAATCCTTTATGCTTACTGCCCTGCAGTTCCTTGCCGCATGAATACCCTATGAATAATTCCTCACACTTTTTGAGGATTTGTTCATTACTAGTTGATCAATTGATTCACAAGATACTTTGAAGTACCATCCGATCTTCCGATAATCCTCTCTAACTATTGCTCTGCTAATACTTATCTGCTTGCATTATGGTTACTTCCATATGTCTAGCAATATTCATTAGCATCCTTTGTCATCGTAATTTCGAGCATTTGATTTGATTCGTTTGTAAATGCTCGCGACCATCAGTCCTATTTAAAATTCTTCCCTTGGTTTAGACGTCACTCCAGACATGAGCTGGTGTTCGGCGAATCAAGCCTTGATTGATTGTCATTCTGAGTCTATTCAACTTATCCATCCTTAATCAGAGCGTTTGCTTCTGATCACTTGATTTGGAAATCGTAATTACATAGCATTTGAGCTTTGAATTAGTCAGTTGTTTCTATAACCTGATCTCCTTGCGTTCTTTCTTCTTCTGGTTGAGTACCGATACTCACATCAGATCCATTGTGGACCACCAGATCCTTTGTTGGGTTTTATCTGACAACGTCCTTCATATTCAGTAACCTTGTGAGCCTTTCCTCGGATACATAATGCCTTTGGTAAATTGTATCCCCCGCTCTTGTCAACCATACTCTGCTTCCCGGCTTGAGTTATTTACTTGTGAAGTTTGTGGTATATGTTCCTAAGATGTTCCTACGGGTTGAATATGTGTCTTCCCTAAATCCGTGTGAACTCGAAAGTTATGCGGGTTATACTCTACTGGCATTTTGTCAGATAAAATTTCAACACTACAACTTCTTCGAATGCGAGAAGTGAATGGAAAGTTGTGCATTAGAGAAGTGGGAGTCGACCTTGGACCTTTGTGTTCATGCACATGGACCCGATGTGGAACTTATGATGGAAGCTTCTTGTAATAATAATAATCCCCTTGTGATAAGTTCATCTTGTATCTATGTTTGGTCCTTTGCAACCGTGGTTCCGACCATGATTGTTCTTCTTTGATTCCATTTCTCGGACAAGTTGAAGTACTTGTCTTCTGCAACTCTTTTCACCTGTCCAACCTCTATCATGTATGATTGAATCAGGGGCGTCACAACAGACCTACGGGTCCATAGCTATTAGCTAGATGGCTTCTTCTCTCTCTTTGATTCTCAATACCATGTTCTCCTCGATGTTCTTGGAGATCTATTCGATGTAATACTTTTTTTGCGGTGTGTTTGCCGAGATTCGATGAATTGTGGATTTATGATCAGCTTATCTATGAATATTATTTGAATCTTCTCTGAATTCTTTTATGCATTATTTGATATCTTTGTAATTCTCTTCGAACTATTGGTTTGGTTTGGCCAACTAGATTGGTTTTTCTTGCAATGGGAGAAGTGCTTAGCTTTGGGTTCAATCTTGCAGTGTCCTTTCCCAGTGATAGTAGGGGCAGCAAGGCACGTATTGTATTGTTACCATCGAGGATAAAAAGATGGGGTTTTCATCATATTGCTTGAGTTAATTCCTCTACATCATGCCATCTTACTTAATGTGTTACTCCATTTTGTATGAACTTAATACTCTAGATGCATGCTGGATAGCGGTCGATGTGTGGAGTAATAGTAGTAGATGCAGAATCGTTTTGGTCTACTTGACACGGGCGTGATGCCTATATTTCATAATCATTGCCTTAGATATCGTCATAACTTTGCGCTTTTCTATCAATTGATTGACAGTAACTTGTTCACCCACCATATTATTTTCTATCTTGAGAGAAGCCTCTGGTGAAACCTATGGCCCCCGGGTCTATTTTCCATCATATAAGTTTCCGATCTACTATTTTGCAATCTTTTACTTTTCGATCTATAAACCAAAAATACCCAAAATATTTACCTTATCGTTTATCTATCTCTATCAGATCTCACTTTTGCAAGTAACCGTGAAGGGATTGACAACCCCTTTATCTCGTTGGGTGCAAGTCGTTTGATTGTTTGTGCAGGTATTCAGTGATTTGTGCGTTGTCTCCTACTGGATTGATACCTTGGCTCTCAAACTGAGGGAAATACTTATCTCTACTTTGCTGCATCACCCTTTTCCTCTTTAAGGAAAAAACCAACGCAAGCTCAAGAAGTAGCAGGAATAATTTTTGGCACAGTTGCGGGGGAGATCTACGCCAAGTCAAGACATACCAAGTACCCATCATAAACTCTCATCTCTTGCATTACATTATTCGCCATTCACCTCTCGTTTTCCTCTCCCCCACTTCTAAAATGATTTTTGAAAAGATTTGCCTTTTCTTCGCCCCTCTTCCGTTCGTCTTCTTCGTTTGCTTTCTGTGTGCCCGTGGGTTGGTGTGTCTGCTTGCCTTTATGGCTCAACCAAAGAACGTTGATCCTCACTTTAGGAGGTTGGCAAAAATTGAAAATAATGTTAGGAGCTTCATGTCTTTGCAATTTGAGCAAAATAATTTCTTTAGAAACGAGCTTAAGGAGCAGAAAAGTTTTATGGAGTACATGAATAAAGAGCTCGATGATATGTCTAAGGAATTTTATGGTTTGAAATCTCAGTCTGCTCATCTTGAAAATTTAGTAGGCCAAATTTCTGATAAACAAACTACCTTGGTAAATAAGATGGCCGCTAAACCATAATCTTTAAATAATGATGAAGATCTTAAAGTGATTGATGTGACTCCTATTGAATCTTTGTTTTCCAATATAAATCTTGATAAAGATGGGACTGGGGATGAGTTAACTTTAGTTAAAAGGCATCCCAATGATTCGGAGTTTTTAGATTTTGATGCAAAAATTGATAAAAGTGGGATTGGAGAGGTCAAAACTTCAAGTAGCAATGAACCCACTCTTTTGGATTTCAAGGAATTTAATTATGATAATTGTTCTTTAATAGATTGTATTTCCTTGTTGCCATCCATGTTGAATTCTCCTCATGCTTATAATCAAACAAAGCTTTTACTAAACATATCGTTGATGCTATGATGCAGTTTTTTGAAGAAAAGCTTGAATTGTTAGTTTCTATCCCTAGAAAACTTTATGATGAGTGGGAACCCACTATTAAAATTAAGATTAAAGATTATGAGTGCCATGCTTTGTGCGATTTGGGTGCTAGCGTTTCCACGATTCCAAAAACTTTATGTGATGTGTTAGGTCTCCGTGAATTTGATGATTGTTCTTTAAATTTGCATCTTGCGGATTCCACTATTAAGAAACCTATGGGAAGTATTAATAATGTTCTTATTGTTGCAAATAGGAATTATGTGCCCGTAGATTTCATTGTTCTTGATATAGATTGCAATCCTACATGTCCTATTATTCTTGGTAGACCTTTCCTTAGAACGATTGGTGCAATTATTGATATGAATGAAGGAAACATTAGATTTCAATTTCCGTTAAGTAAGGGCATGGAACACTTTCCAAGAAAGAAAATTAAATTTCCATATGAATCTATTATGAGAGCTACTTATGGATTGCATACCAAAGATGACAATACCTAGATCTATTCGTGTTTTTATGCCTAGCTAGGGGCGTTAAACAATAGCGCTTGTTGGGAGGCAACCCAATTTTATTTTTGTTCTTTGCTTTTTGGTTCTGTTTTGCAATAAATAATTAATCTAGCCTATGGTTAGATGTGGTTTTGTGTTTTAATTAGTGTTTGTGCCAAGTAAGACCTTTGGGATGGCTTACGGTGATAGTTGATTCGATCTTACTAAAAAACAGAAACTTTTGCGCCGAGTCCCATAATTTTTAAAAATAAGTCCCATAAAATTTTGATTTTTTTACAAAAGATTGATATACATATTGCCTCTGTTTTCCCAATTTTTTCAGAATTTTTGTAATTACAGAAGTATTCGAACTATCCAGATTACTATAGAATGTTCTGTTTTTGACAGATTCTATTTTCTATGTGTTGTTTGCTTATTTTGATGAATCTATGGGTAGTATCGGGGGGTATGAACCATGGAAAAGTTGGAATACAGTAGATATTACACCAATATAAATAAAGAATGAGTTCACAACAGTACCAAAAGTGGTGATTTATTTTCTTATACTAACGGAGTTTTTGAGATTTTCTGTTGAGTTTTGTGTTGTGAAGTTTTCAAGTTTTGGGTAAGGATTTGATGGACTATGGAATAAGAAGTGGCAAAAGGCTAAGCTTGGGGATGCCCAAGGCACCCCAAGGTAATATTCAAGGATAACCAAGAGCCTAAGCTTGGGGATGCCCCGGAAGGCATCCCTCTTTCGTCTTCGTCTATCGGTAACTTTACTTGAGGCTATATTTTTATTCATCACATGATATGTGTTTTGCTTGGAGCATCTTGTATGATTTGAGTCTTTGCTTTTTAGTTTGCCACAATCATCCTTGCTGTACACACCTTTTGAGAGGGACACGCATGAATCCTGATTTATTAGAATACTCTATGTGCTTCACTTGTATCTCTTGAGCTAGGCAATTTTGCTCTAGTGCTTCACTTATATCTTTTTAGAGCACGGCAGTGGTTTTATTTTATAGAAATTGATGAACTCTCATGCTTCACTTATATTATTTTGAGAGTCTTTAAACAGCATGGTAATTTGCTTTGGTTATAAATTTGGTCCTAATATGATAGGCATCCAAGAGGGATATAATATGAACTTAATACTCTAGATTCATGCTGGATAGAAGTCGATGTGTGGAGTAATAGTAGTAGATGCAGAATCGTTTCGGTCTACTTGACACGGACATGATGCCTATATTTCATAATTATTGCCTTAGATATCGTCATAACTTTGTGCTTTTCTATCAATTGCTCGGCAGTAATTTGTTCACCCACCGTATTATTTGCTATCATGAGAGAAGCCTCTAGTGAAACCTATGGCCCCCGGGTCTATTTTCCATCATATAAGTTTCTGATCTACTATTTTTCAATCTTTTACTTTCCGATCTATGAACCAAAAATACCAAAATATTTACTTTATCGTTTGTTACTTTCATCTATCTCTATTAGATCTCACTTTTGCAAGTAACCGTGAAGGGATTGACATCGCGTTGGGTGCAATTTTTTCGATTGTTTGTGCAGGTATTCGGTGATTTGTGCGTTGTCTCCTACTAGATTGATACATTGGTTCTCAAACTGAGGGAAATACTTATCTCTACTTTGTTGTATCACCCTTTCCTCTTCAAGGGAAAAACCAACGCAATCTCAAGAAGTAGCAGTCGTCTGCCTGCTGCTGATCAGATTAAGAAACGCCATGGCCCGGGTACGAAGTTTTGCTCTCTTTGTGGGAGCTTGGAGGACACCGACCACATCCTGTTTTGTTGCCCCCTGGCGTCCTTGCCATGGAGTTGCCTAAGGGAGTGGTTGGGTGTCCCTTGGGCTCCCTCTAATTTCTCTTCTCTCCTTTTACTTGCGGCCTCCCTTTCTGGCCAGCTAAAGAGGTTGTTTTGGTTTGGCCTCTCGAGCATGTGTTGGACCCTATGGATGACTAGAAACAAGTTTACTATTGAGCAGGTGTTCCCTAACTCTGCAGTTAATATCATCTTCAAACTGTCCATATTTTTGCAGCAGCGGGAATCTCTGATTAGGGAGGCTGGCAAGGCGGCTGTGGAGGTCCTCAACGCTCGGGTGCGTGTGTCCACTACTTCTATCTCCGGGAGGGATCGGGCCAGGCCGTCTTAGTGGGCGCTACTTCTTCTGCTTTCCCGTAGCCCTAGTCTGTTTCTTTTGTTGGGTTCCCCCTGGCCTGCGTGCCTTATTGCCGGTTTGTGGCCATTTTATTTACTAACTTTGGTGCTGATACTTGGTGTGTGCTGGTTGGTTGATTGGTTGCTACTCTCGTTGCTTGGTGGCTTTATTAATTTAAAGTTGGGCCTCGGCTTTTCTCTAAATAGCATGATAGCTGAGTTGAGATGTGTGCATGTCAAGATAAATAGAGTAGTGAGGACGACTCTCTCCCCGAGCGTTGTTGTGGTAACTTTGTTAAACAATGCGTAAGTAGTTGACCATAATATCTAAATCTGATGAATAGGAAGTATAACCTTGAAAATCAATAAAAAACATGTCTAAAAATAGAATAAAAACTTCTGAATAACAGTTAAAAATGTCATTTCAAAAAAAAGTGAAGGATGACTAACATGAGTATATGATGTGGCAGCGTTACATGCATGAACTAATGCAAACATAATTGTAATTTATAAGTTAAATGCATGACTCGCTTATGTGGCAGATTTTGCATGGTTGGAGAGAAGACTTAAATGCATTGCTTAGTGAAATATTGAGGTGGACACTTCGCATGTTGAAAGAATTGTGACCAACTTCTTAAGAATATAAAATACTTTGTAAATCGGCATATTGTTTGCGTTCAGTAGAAAATCTGAATGCAAGGTTGGGAACCTCTCGTCCTGGTGACCATTAAAAAAAATCTTCTCTTACTTGCCACACTAACAAAATGGATACTCTCACAGTTATTAGAAAACACTAACTATATCATTGGATTCTAGAAGAGTGCCGAGATTATTCAACACTACTATACAACCACCAAACCCAAGTCATCTTGTGTTGTCGCCTCGAATTTCTAAGCCGGCTCGTCCATAGTTCATTGCCTTCAAAATGACGATCACAAGCCATATGCCTAATAGGTTTCCAGGCCTTACCCGGATCACTCAGCAAGGATAAAGCATAATCGTCACACGCGAGGTTCGTGAGACACGTCCGAGCGTCTCGTGGGGTCACCAAACTCTAAATGATAACATTGATGCCTCCCACATTGAAACAAACAAGATGAACAATTGTTCTTTCCATAAGTTGTTTGCAGACATGACCATGCTATGCTTTATCTTGTAATAACCATGTTGCCATGATTATTTATGGCAATGCTCTTTGTGTTAAGAGATTCACGAGGAAAACTTGTTCTTCCCATAGAATTTCTCATCAACTTCATACTGCTTTGGACATGCCATGTCATGGATGTTTCATTTTTTTCTTAGAAAAACACCTCATATATTAATTACTAAAAATATTCTTACAATCGTTTGTAACATAAGTCACCACGTATGATGGAATGCTACTCAAAATTATACCATCAGAATGAATATCAAAAGTAAATTTAGCAATCTCTTGAGCCCCCGTGGTTGCCCGTCGTTTAATTTTAATAAGATTAAAAGTGTGTAAGAGCTTAGTGATGCCAAGCGCTTCTTTCTTCAAATCAAGTTTCACCTAAGTATCTCCACTTCCAGGTCCAAGTCCTGCGATCGGATCTAGCAATCTGCCACACGATGTTCCTCTCCATAAGTATGGATATTGCGGGTGAATAAGTATGGATACCTTAATGGCATTACACATGCGACACTTGGACGGTTAGGATCCGTTAGGAACTGTTCATGGGAATCATGAGGTGATAGTACAATTACACTGCTCTAATGCGTCGCACCAAACCTACTTGCGCTGTGGGACTGTACATTTAGTGATAAACCGGTGATCTATATCGAGGGTTTTTAGGTCGATTCTTTGGGCAGGACATGTTCCTTGTCATGTTGCTCACTTTTCTCACGCGCGCACGAGTGTTGGTACGGTACGGTAAATTAACAATGGTCACGTCCAAGTGCCAAAAACTCAACCTCATGATACAAAATACAACTTCATTTTATCTGATTAATCATAGGGAAGGGAAACAAAAAAAAGTGGAAACAAAAGATTGGGACATCAATTGTACCAAGAAATATACAAACGGCGTTTAAAAATGCAGACAAGACAACATCACGATACTCAGTCGAGACGACTTTTAGTTTTAGTGGCGTGGTGGGCACCGGAAATCGGTGGGGCAGACCTTGCCGCAGTTGTTGAGGATGAGGCGGAGGTCGACGGGGAGGTGGAGGTTGAGGCCGAGCACATTGGCGTCGATGTTTGCGCAGAGGCAGAGCGCCGCGTCCAAGCCGACGAGCCCGTCCAGGAGCGAGCAGCAAGGCTCATGGCGCGGCACGTTCACCTTGAGCTTGAGCAGGCCCAGCACGTCCACGCACGCCTTCAGCTTCAGCCCGTCCTTGGGGCACGACCCCTCGTAGCCGCCGTGGGCGCTCGCCGAGGCTGCGATCACGAGCCCGACGGCCAGGAGGAGCAGCGCTCTGGGTGCCATGGCCATTTGCGACGGAGCGTGCAAGCTAGTGCGTGCGATCGAGCTGCGATTGTGCTTTGCAATGTGCGCTTGCTGTGTGTGAGTGAGTGTGTGCATGGCGAGTGGTATTTATGCATGACATGAGGCTGCTCACCTCCGATGGGAAAGCGGTGTGAGATGAGATGGTGCCGCGCATCGCATGTGGTTCCGAGCTGGCCCGTCAGGGATCATTGCCTCCCTCGATTTGGACTCGTATGCACATATGCATCCGTGACTCCTTCGAATGTGTTTATATTCCGACTGCATGTTACGTCCAGTTCATATATTTGTTTGCTTACTGGGTTAAGCATGTGGC
This sequence comes from Triticum aestivum, assembly GCF_018294505.1. NCBI lineage: Eukaryota > Viridiplantae > Streptophyta > Magnoliopsida > Poales > Poaceae > Triticum > Triticum aestivum. The sequence goes on from NC_057796.1 coordinate 425,191,858, forward strand.
ATCGGTCGGCATGCAGTTAGTGGTGACTACGTAAATTTGGTGATCCAGGCAGACAGTTGGTTCAGAGGTCAGATCATGGTGACCAGGGGATCAATCTGACCAGGGCTTCAACCTAGCTACAAAGACAGAAATCAAATCACGGCCTGGTACCATATGTTAGCTGGTACCGAACTTCCATCTGTTGCTGTAGTTCTAGCTGTCGAAACACTCCAATGAGTCTCTCACAACGTTTAGTGCAGTAACTCCTTGCAGTTTCCATAAAAATATTTAGAAGGTGCATCCTCGACAATGTCAAAGAGAGGAGAAATGTGACCATCTTGCAAAAGACCCCTTTTATTATTCCTAACGCTTTGTTCGGTTTCATCGGATTTTAAGAGGATTGGAGGGGATTAAATCCCCAGCAAGTCAAAATCCACCTCAAACCCCTCCAATCCTCTCCAATCCCCTTGTGGTGGGGATTAACAGAACAAGCCCTAAAGAAGGGGCATATCATCTCATTCATATAGATAGCAGTCTGGCCGCCCAAGATTAGTTGCATCATGTGAGGCACGAATCAACATGAAAGCACTTGCACATGAGCACCCCACGCAGCAGGACCGACTAACCCGGTCATACGCTGCTTTGAAGTCAAGTTTTAGGAACACCGCTTTCTATTTCTGTATCTGACTTCATGAAGCCATAGGATCCCCTCATGATGTGACACCCTTCGATGAAAGCGGATTGACACATGCCAACTATGTGACTGCCCACATGATCTAACCTAAGGGCGGAGAGTTTTATGATGAGTTTGAAGATAACGTTGATGAGCGTAGTCGACCGGAAACTAGTGATGTAGTCGGCACCTTGAACTTTTGGGATCAAGGCCAAAACCGCAAAATTAAGACGTGGAATATCCACCTCCTTAAGGCAAAACCATTCGTCATTCAGAAAAGTAGGGATTTAATAAACCCCCGAATTCTTGAAGAAACACATTGCAGGCTTTGGTCCCATTTCTCATTTCATTGAGCTAAGAGCCGCATCAATTTCTTCGTCTGAGAAGGTGACAAAACAAGTCTCATGCTCATCACACTACTAGAAATCGTTTTAATACCTGCCCCTCATTAGTGACGTGCCCGGGACCGGGCATCAGTGATGAGCGTTAGCACTGACCAGCCACTTTCGAGGCGTCAAGGTCCTAAGGGCTTGTCTGAAGGGTTATCGCCGGCGAGCCTTAAATGGACCGGTTAGTGATGATGTGTTCAAGCCACCTTATGGTGCCCAAAGTGGATCGGTCGCCATCACCGATCGGCTACTAAAACTGCCTGCCAGTGTTGTTCATTCAAAAGGACTCTTCGGGTTTTTCGGCAGTCAATGTTATTGTGTACGCCGCCCGTTATAATCCGTGTCTACTGTCCTTCCCCATTCCAAACCCTCACATTGCACTACCAAGCCCCTCTTCATTTAGTTTTTATTGTCTTCAGTCGCGCTTTGATGATGCTCTCCCTTCTAGCGGCCCCCTCTCTTAACTCTCCCCTCCCTCCTGCCATTGATCCATGGCGACGGTGCTCTCTCCGACGCCCCCACGGCCACCCGGTGTGGCCACACTTGTTGGGAATCGTAGCAGAATTTTAAAATTTTCCTACGCTCACCAAGATCCATCTATGGATTATACTAGCAACGAGGGGAAAGGAGTGCATCTACATACCCTTGTAGATCGCGAGCGGAAGCGTTCCAATGAACGTGGATGACGGAGTCGTACTCGCCGTGATCCAAATCACCGATGACCGAGTGCCGAACGGATGGCACATCCGCGTTCAACACACGTACGGTGCAACGACGTCTCCTCCTTCTTGATCCAGCAAGGGGAAGGAGAGGTTGATGGAGATCCAGCAGCACGACGGCGTGGTGGTGGATGTAGCGGGTCTCGGCAGGGCTTCGCCGAGCTTCTGCGAGAGGGAGAGGTGTAGCAGGGGAGGAGGGAGGCGCCCAAGGCTGTAATAATACTGCCCTCCCTCCCCCCCCCCCCCTTTATATAGGCCCCCTGGGAGGGGGACGCCGGCCAGAACCCATCTGGATGGGGGGGCGGCGGCCAGGGGGGATACTTGCCCCCCAAGGCAAGTGGGGCGCCCCCCCCCCCACCCTAGGGTTTCTAACCCTAGGCGCAGGGGGAAGGCCCATGGGGGGCGCCCCAGCCCACTAAGGGCTGGTTGCCCTCCCACTTCAGCTCATGGGGCCCTCCGGGATAGGTGGCCCGACCCGGTGAACCCCCGGGACCCTTTCAGTGGTCCCGGTACAATACCGATAACCCCCGAAACTTTCCCGGTGGCCGAAACTTGACTTCCTATATATAATTCTTCACCTCCGGACCATTCCGGAACTCCTCGCGACGTCCGGGATCTCATCCGGGACTCCGAACAACTTTCGGGTTTCCGCATACTCATATCTCTACAACCCTAGCGTCACCGAACCTTAAGTGTGTAGACCCTACGGGTTCGGGAGACATGCAGACATGACCGAGACGCCTCTCCGGTCAATAACCAACAGCGGGATCTGGATACCCATGTTGGCTCCCACATGTTCCACGATGATCTCATCGGATGAACCACGATGTCGAGGATTCAATCAATCCCGTATACAATTCCCTTTGTCAATCGGTATGTTACTTGCCCGAGATTCGATCGTCGGTATCCCAATACCTTGTTCAATCTTGTTACCGGCAAGTCTCTTTACTCGTACCGCAATGCATGATCCCGTGACTAACGCCTTAGTCACATTGAGCTCATTATGATGATGCATTACCGAGTGGGCCCAGAGATACCTCTCCGTCACACGGAGTGACAAATCCCAGTCTCGATCCGTGCCAACCCAACAGACACTTTCGGAGATACCCGTAGTGCACCTTTATAGTTACCCAGTTACATTGTGACGTTTGGCACACCCGAAGCACTCCTACGGTATCCGGGAGTTGCACGATCTCATGGTCTAAGGAAAAGATACTTGACATTGGAAAAGCTCTAGCAAACGAAACTACACGATCTTTTATGCTATGCTTAGGATTGGGTCTTGTCCATCACATCATTCTCCTAATGATGTGATCCCGTTATCAATGACATCCAATCTCCATAGTCAGGAAACCGTGACTATCTGTTGATCAACGAGCTAGTTAACTAGAGGCTTACTAGGGACACGTTGCGGTCTATGTATTCACACATGTATTACGATTTCCGGATAATACAATTATAGCATGAACAATAGACAATTACCATGAACAAAGAAATATAATAATAACCATTTATTATTGCCTCTAGGGCATATTTCCAACAGTCTCCCACTTGCACTAGAGTCAATAATCTAGTTACATTGTGATGAATCGAACACCCATTGCGTCCTGGTGTTGATCATGTTTTGCCCTAGGGAGAGGTTTAGTCAACGGATCTGCTACATTCAGGTCCGTATGTACTTTACAAATATCTATGTCTCCATTTTGAACACTTTCACGAATGGAGTTGAAGCGACGCTTGATATGCCTGGTCTTCCTGTGAAACCTGGGCTCCTTCGCAAGGGCAATAGCTCCAGTGTTGTCACAAAAGAGAGTCATCGGGCCCGACGCATTGGGAATTACCCCTAGGTCGGTAATGAACTCCTTCATCCAGACTGCTTCCTGTGCTGCCTCCGAGGCTGCCATGTACTCCGCTCCATTCAAAATATACACGTATCCGGTTTGCGACTTCGAGTCATCCAGATCTTTGTCGAAGCTAGCGTCGACGTAACCCTTTACGATGAGCTCTTCGTCACCTCCATAAACGAGAAACATATCCTTAGTCCTCTTCAGGTACTTCAGGATATTCTTGACCGTTGTCCAGTGTTCCATGCCGGGATTACTTTGGTACCTTCCTACCAAACTTACGGCAAGGTTTACATCAGGTCTGGTACACAGCATGGCATACATAATAGACCCTATGGCCGAGGCATAGGGGATGACACTCATCTTTTCTCTATCTTCTGCCATGGTCGGGCATTGAGCAGTGCTCAATTGCACACCTTGCAATACAGGCAAGAACCCCTTCTTGGACTGATCCATATTGAACTTCTTCAATATCTTGTCAAGGTATGTACTCTGTGAAAGACCAATGAGGCGTCTTGATCTATCTCTATAGATCTTGATGCCTAATATATAAGCAGCTTCTCCAAGGTCCTTCATTGAAAAACACTTATTCAAATAGGCCTTTATACTTTCCAAGAATTCTATATCATTTCCCATCAATAGTATGTCATCCACATATAATATGAGAAATGCTACAGAGCTCCCACTCACTTTCTTGTAAACACAGGCTTCTCCATAAGTCTGTGTAAACCCAAACGCTTTGATCATCTCATCAAAGCGAATGTTCCAACTCCGAGATGCTTGCACCAGCCCATAGATTGAGCGCTGGAGCTTGCATACTTTGTTAGTATTCTTAGGATCGACAAAACCTTCCGGCTGCATCATATACAACTCTTCCTTAAGGAAGCCGTTAAGGAATGCCGTTTTGACGTCCATCTGCCATATCTCATAATCATAGTAAGCGGCAATTGCTAACATGATTCGGACGGACTTCAGCTTCGCTACGGGTGAGAAAGTCTCATCGTAGTCAACCCCTTGAACTTGTCGATAACCCTTAGCGACAAGTCGAGCTTTGTAGATGGTCACATTACCATCCGCGTCCGTCTTCTTCTTAAAGATCCATTTGTTTTCTATGGCTCGCCGATCATCGGGCAAGTCAGTCAAAGTCCATACTTCGTTTTCATACATGGATCCTATCTCGGATTTCATGGCTTCTAGCCATTTGTCGGAATCCGGGCCCGCCATCGCTTCTTCATAGTTCGAAGGTTCACCGTTGTCTAACAACATGATTTCCAGGACAGGGTTGTCGTACCACTCTGGTGCGGAACGTGTCCTTGTGGACCTACGAAGTTCAGTAGTAACTTGATCCGAAGCTTCATGATCATCATCATTAACTTCCTCCCCAGTCGGTGTAGGCACCACAGGAACATCTTCCCGCGCTGCGCTACTTTCCGGTTCGGAAGGGGTGACTATCACCTCATCAAGTTCCACTTTCCTCCCACTCAATTCTTTCGAGAGAAACTCCTTCTCCAGAAAGGACCCGTTCTTGGCAACGAAGATCTTGCCTTCGGATCTGAGGTAGAAGGTATACCCAATAGTTTCCTTGGGGTATCCTATGAAGACGCATTTCTCCGACTTGGGTTCGAGCTTTTCAGGTTGAAGTTTCTTGACATAAGCATCGCATCCCCAAACTTTTAGAAACGACAGCTTAGGTTTCTTCCCAAACCATAATTCATACGGTGTCGTCTCAACGGATTTCGACGGAGCCCTATTTAAAGTGAATGCGGCAGTCTCTAAAGCATAGCCCCAAAATGAGAGCGGTAAATCGGTAAGAGACATCATAGATCGCACCATATCCAATAGAGTGCGATTACGACGTTCGGACACACCGTTTCTCTGAGGTGTTCCAGGCGGCGTGAGCTGTGAAACTATTCCACATTTCCTTAAGTGCGAACCGAATTCGTGACTTAAATATTCTCCACCACGATCTGATCGTAAGAATTTTATTCTCTTGTCATGTTGATTCTCAACCTCACTCTGAAATTCCTTGAACTTTTCAAAGGTTTCAGACTTGTGTTTCATGAGGTAGACATACCCATATCTACTTAAGTCATCAGTGAGAGTGAGAACATAATGATATCCTCCGCGAGCCTCAACACTCATTGGACCGCACACATCGGTATGTATGATTTCCAATAAGTTGGTTGCTCGCTCCATTGTTCCGGAGAACGGAGTCTTGGTCATCTTACCCATAAGGCATGGTTCGCACGTGTCAAATGATTCATAATCAAGAGACTCCAAAAGTCCATCTGCATGGAGCTTCTTCATGCGCTTGACACCAATGTGACCAAGGCGGCAGTGCCACAAGTATGTGGGACTATCGTTATCAACTTTACATCTTTTGGTATTCACATTATGAATATGTGTAACATCACGTTCAAGATTCATCAAGAATAAACCATTAACCAGCGGGGCATGACCATAAAACATATCTCTCATATAAATAGAACAACCATTATTCTCGGATTTAAATGGGTAGCCATCTCGAATTAAACGAGATCCAGATACAATGTTCATGCTCAAAGCTGGCACTAAATAACAATTATTGAGGTTTAAAACTAATCCCGTAGGTAGATGCAGAGGTAGCGTGCCGACGGCGATCACATCGACCTTGGAACCATTCCCGACGCGCATCGTCACCTCGTCCTTCGCCAGTCTCCGTTTATTCCGTAGTTCCTGTTTTGAGTTACAAATATGAGCAACCGCACCGGTATCAAATACCCAGGAGCTACTACGAGTACTGGTAAGGTACACATCAATTACATGTATATCACATATACCTTTGGTGTTGCCGGCCTTCTTGTCCGCTAAGTATTTGGGGCAGTTCCGCTTCCAGTGACCACTTCCCTTGCAATAAAAGCACTCAGTCTCAGGCTTGGGTCCATTCTTCGACTTCTTCCCAGTAACTGGCTTACCGGGCGCGGCAACTCCCTTGCTGTCCTTCTTGAAGTTCTTCTTACCCTTGCCCTTCTTGAACTTAGTGGTTTTATTCACCATCAACACTTGATGTTCCTTTCTGATCTCCACCTCCGCTGATTTCAGCATTGAATATACCTCGGGAATGGTCTTTTCCATCCCCTGCATATTGAAGTTCATCACAAAGCTCTTGTAGCTTGGTGGAAGCGACTGAAGGATTCTGTCAATGACCGCGTCATCCGGGAGATTGACTCCCAGCTGAGACAAGCGGTTATGCAACCCAGACATTCTGAGTATGTGCTCACTAACAGAACTATTTTCCTCCATTTTACAGCTGAAGAACTTGTCGGAGACTTCATATCTCTCGACCCGGGCATGAGCTTGGAAAACCATTTTCAGCTCCTCGAACATCTCATATGCTCCATGTTTCTCAAAACGCTTTTGGAGACCCGGTTCTAAGCTGTAAAGCATGCCGCACTGAACGAGGGAGTAATCATCAGCACGCTGATGCCAAGCGTTCATAACGTCTTGGTTCTCTGGGATTGGTGCTTCACCTAGCGGTGCTTCTAAGACATAATCTTTCTTGGCTGCTATGAGGATGATCCTCAGGTTCCGGACCCAGTCCGTATAGTTGCTGCCATCATCTTTCAGCTTGATTTTCTCTAGGAACGCGTTGAAATTGAGGACAACGTGGGCCATTTGATCTACAAGACATAGTGTAAAGATTTTAGACTAAGTTCATGATAATTAAGTTCATCTAATCAAATTACTCAATGAACTCCCACTCAGATAGACATCCCTCTAGTCATCTAAGTGAAACATGATCCGAGTTAACTAGGCCGTGTCCGATCATCACGTGAGACAGACTAGTCAAGATCGGTGAACATCTCCATGTTGATCGTATCTTCTATACGACTCATGCTCGACCTTTCGGTCCTCCGTGTTCCGAGGCCATGTCTGTACATGCTAGGCTCGTCAAGTCAACCTAAGTGTATTGCGTGTGTTCCGAGGCCATGTCTGTACATGCTAGGCTCGTCAACACCCGTTGTATTCAAACGTTAGAATCTATCACACCCGATCATCACGTGGTGCTTCGAAACAACGAACCTTCGCAATGGTGCACAGTTAGGGGGAACACTTTTCTTGAAATTATCATAAGGGATCATCTTACTTACTACCATCGTTCTAAGCAAATAAGATGCAAAACATGATAAACATCACATGCAATCAAATAGTGACATGATATGGCCAATATCATTATGCTCCTTTGATCTCCATCTTCGGGGCACCATGATCATCTTCGTCACCGGCATGACACCATGATCTCCATCATCATGATCTCCATCATTGTGTCTTCATGAAGTCGTCACGCCAACGATTACTTCTACTTCTAAGGCTAACGCGTTTGGCAACAAAGTAAAGTAATTTACATGGTGTTATTCAATGACACGCAGGTCATACAAAATAATAAAGACAACTCCTATGGCTCCTGTCGGTTGTCATACTCATCGACATGCAAGTCGTGATTCCTATTACAAGAATATGATCAATCTCATACATCACATATATCATTCATCACATCTTCTGGCCATATCACATCACATAGCACTTGCTGCAAAAACAAGTTAGACGTCCTCTAATTGTTGTTGCAAGTTTTTTACGTGGCTTGTATAGGTTTCTAGCAAGAACGTTTCTTACCTACGTAAAACCACAACGTGATTTGCCAATTTCTATTTACCCTTCATAAGGACCCTTTTCATCGAATCCGTTCCGACTAAAGTAGGAGAGACAGACACCCGCTAGCCACCTTATGCAACTAGTGCATGTCAGTCGGTGGAACCTGTCTCACGTAAGCGTACGTGTAAGGTCGGTCCGGGCCGCTTCATCCCACAATACCGCCGAAACAAGATAAGACTAGTAGCGGCAAGAAGAATTGGCAACATCAACGCCCACAACTGCTTTGTGTTCTACTCGTGCATAGTAACTACGCATAGGCCTGGCTCATGATGCCACTGTTGGGAATCGTAGCAGAATTTTAAAATTTTCCTACGCTCACCAAGATCCATCTATGGAGTATACTAGCAACGAGGGGAAAGGAGTGCATCTACATACCCTTGTAGATCGCGAGCGGAAGCGTTCCAATGAACGTGGATGACGGAGTCGTACTCGCCGTGATCCAAATCACCGATGACCGAGTGCCGAACGGACGGCACCTCCGCGTTCAACACACGTACGGTGCAGCGACGTCTCCTCCTTCTTGATCCAGCAAGGGGAAGGAGAGGTTGATGGAGATCCAGCAGCACGACGGCGTGGTGGTGGATGTAGCGGGTCTCGGCAGGGCTTCGCCGAGCTTCTGTGAGAGGGAGAGGTGTAGCAGGGGAGGAGGGAGGCGCCCAAGGCTGTAATAATACTGCCCTCCCTCCCCCCCCCCCTTTATATAGGCCCTCTAGGAGGGGGGCGCCGGCCAGAACCCATCTGGATGGGGGGGGCGGCGGCCAGGGGGATACTTGCCCCCCAAGGCAAGTGGGGCGCCCCCCCCCACCCTAGGGTTTCTAACCCTAGGCGCAGGGGGAAGGCCCATGGGGGGCGCCCCAGCCCACTAAGGGCTGGTTGCCCTCCCACTTCAGCCCATGGGGCCCTCCGGGATAGGTGGCCCCACCCGTGGACCCCCGGGACCCTTCCGGTGGTCCCAGTACAATACCGATAACCCCCGAAACTTTCCCGGTGGCCGAAACTTGACTTCCTATATATAATTCTTCACCTCCGGACCATTCCGGAACTCCTCGCGACGTCCGGGATCTCATCCGGGACTCCGAACAACTTTCGGGTTTCCGCATACTCATATCTCTACAACCCTAGCGTCACCGAACCTTAAGTGTGTAGACCCTACGGGTTCGGGAGACATGCAGACATGACCGAGACGCCTCTCCGGTCAATAACCAACAGCGGGATCTGGATACCCATGTTGGCTCCCACATGTTCCACGATGATCTCATCGGATGAACCACGATGTCGAGGATTCAATCAATCCCGTATACAATTCCCTTTGTCAATCGGTATGTTACTTGCCCGAGATTCGATCGTCGGTATCCCAATACCTTGTTCAATCTTGTTACCGGCAAGTCTCTTTACTCGTACCGCAATGCATGACCCGTGACTAACGCCTTAGTCACATTGAGCTCATTATGATGATGCATTACCGAGTGGGCCCAGAGATACCTCTCCGTCACACGGAGTGACAAATCCCAGTCTCGATCCGTGCCAACCCAACAGACACTTTCGGAGATACCCGTAGTGCACCTTTATAGTCACCCAGTTACGTTGTGACGTTTGGCACACCCAAAGCACTCCTACGGTATCCGGGAGTTGCACGATCTCATGGTCTAAGGAAAAGATACTTGACATTGGAAAAGCTCTAGCAAACGAAACTACACGATCTTTTATGCTATGCTTAGGATTGGGTCTTGTCCATCACATCATTCTCCTAATGATGTGATCCCGTTATCAATGACATCCAATGTCCATAGTCAGGAAACTGTGACTATCTGTTGATCAACGAGCTAGTCAACTAGAGGCTTACTAGGGACACGTTGCGGTCTATGTATTCACACATGTATTACGATTTCCGGATAATACAATTATAGCATGAACAATAGAAAATTACCATGAACAAAGAAATATAATAATAACCATTTATTATTGCCTCTAGGGCATATTTCCAACAACACTGTCCCAACATGGCCGCTCCCACGCCATCCCGTGCGGCGCTCTCTCGCGTCGTGCGTCGTCTGGACAGTTGCGTGATACCGCTCCCGTACGACCGTCTCTATTGCCGTGCAGGATGACCTGCCGTGTGACACCGGGTCTCACGAGTTGTCGTGCGCGGTCGTAGACTCGTCCTCATGTAGTGGTGTTGTTGGTGTTGCTCTGCCCTGCAGTCGGGTCTCCCGCGTCATCGTATGGTCATAGACCCAACATGTATTGCCTTGTTTTTCGGTGGTGAGCTCCATTCCTTGTAATAATGTTGCAATTTGAGTTAAGCTATGCATGTTATGGATCATTGATAATCCCCGAGTGCAGGGAGTATTGTAGCACCTTCCAAAGTGAAGGTGCTAAGCATGGAGTGTCGAACTCAAAAAGTGCTAAAGGTAGGATACGTATTCTCTCAGGTCCTACCCGCCACTGACAAAACTCTACATGCACCAAATGTTGTTTTGTCTAAACCTTCTAGTAAAAATTATTTTGCAAGCTTTTAGAGAAAGCGAGTATGGAGCAGCAGTGGTAGGAATTGCGGAATTGTCTCTATGCATGTACGATACTAGATTTATAATTAAGCATTGTAGTTCTATATGTGAGAGAGGCCTATGCTAACATGCAACAAAATCCATTGATACCATTTAGTTATGATTGGAACTCTAGCTAGTAAGCATCCACAAATGCTAAAGATTCATTAAAGTAAAACCCAACCATAGTGTTAAGATCTATGGTCCTCTTTATTCCATATGCAACAATTCACAAACTCGGGATATGGTAATATCTGCCACTCCGACCATCCATCCTAAGGAAATCATCACATATTGCAAACCCTAAAGTGTGATCCGACATACTCATGCACTTATACATCGGGCACCAAAGGACAACAACAATATATAACATACAACTCAAATCAATCATCATAGATCACCAAATCACCATAGGACATGAAAAGGTGCTAGATAGATATGATATGAAGGATTTGGCACTAAGATATACTCTAAAAAGTGCGCATAAAAATCCACTCATCACTACTGCACATCCAAGTACAAAAGTTCTCGAGCAAGGATTCGATCCTTGGGTCGATTGCTTCCAAATCAATCTCAATCTTGGGGGCTACTAGATGGACGTTTTCCTTTTTACTATTATCTGCATGATTTTGTAGTATTCATCTATGCAAAATCTCTATGTGACTGTTTTCATGTTTATATGATCGATGCATTTTGAATTTCAAATCTGTTGAAACCAAATTACAAAGAGAGAAAGTTTGATTAGAATACTAGTTTTTTTATCATGATGAGAAAACTCGTGTGTTCTTCTTGTTGCTTCTTTATCTTCTTTCCTTGTAATTTCTCCCTCCTCTCTGTCCATTTACATCTGAGGTCTAGTGGCAATCCATGGTGGCGCCATCGTTGCATGGGGATCTGTGCGGCAGCTGGAAGGAAAGGCATGATAGGAAAGGAATGGAAGGGAAGAAAGTGAGCATAGGGATATGTGCGTCGGCTGAAGACCATGTGTGTTTTGGTACGATCAGGTAACCTAGTTAACAGGTTCATCCAGTTTGTTGGGCTTCTTATCTTTTTGCACATAATCGATCGAACCCACAAACTGTTTGGTTGGGCTGTCAGAATTCGAGCCAATTGATTCAGTTTGTAGAGAATTTACAGTGGGCCTTCTAATCCGAAATCAACGGTAGATGACAAAGCTACTGACCGAAAACTCATTTTTAGTCAACTCGCCTGTAGTCAATCACTATTTATACCAAACAATTTTACTTGTTTATAGTTTATTCTACAAGTAAATCTTAACTAGTACATTATTGATCATTTATCAACATACAATTTTAGTTAGTATTTTCTCTTATCTAACAACTCTTACCATATATATAATTGTGTTTATGAATATAAAAATGCATTGTTTATCGTTATACAATTACAATATGTAACATTGTAAATATAGTGGTGTTTTAGTACAAGGAAATTGCTTTATTTTTAAAAATTTGGTATGGGGAACATCTAAAAGAATCTTTTGGGAGTATATGGTTCTAGTCTAAATGTAAGGGGGGAAAAGTCAGAAACATACACGTTTGTTTCTAGAAAACACAATACAACCGCGGACATTCACATACAAATACTAATTAGTACCACTTTCATGTATAATGTGTTTATGTGTGTCGAGTATTTATAGAAGTTTTGTTACGGGGTTCTACAATGCTTGAGGCTGGCGGATATACTCATTGTGGTTTGTCGAATATTAGTACCCAAGTTAGTTGTACCTAAAAGGATTGATATCTTCTCTTCCCCAACCACACTCACTCCTCCTGGTTTTTTAGTTAACATGTTATCTCCTGTTCTTAGGGTCAAGCCGAGAGTGTTTTTCTACTCCCAGGGACATTGAACCCATGATCGAAAACATAGAAAATAAAATAAAATAAAAGTCTGGAACTTTGTGGCTTTGATTATGAGCGAAATGTTTTAGGTGCTTGCAAAATGTGGTGACCAAATGACATTCGAAGAGCTCTGTGCTTAAACTTGACAAGGAAAATCACTTTAGTACCAAAACTTGCGGCATACATTGAACTGGTGCCACAACTTGGCTGGTCGTGCAAATATGATGCAAAACTCGTTCGTATACGCATGATGAAGCGTGACAATGTGGCGTGGGGGCCCATTGTCATTGACCGGGCAGTGTAGACCAGCCGTGTGGCGTGTTGTTTTTCCAAAAAAAAACTCAAATTTATTTTTTCGCGTAAAAAACATGATAGGTGCGGGAGCCATTGTCAGCAAAAGAGCACAAATTATGTTAGAATGAAAATATTGCGTGGACAAGGAATCAAATAGCCACCGCCAGCTAACCGAACCGCGTAGCTAACCAATACACAGGAATACACTTCATGTCCTACAAGGATACTCTGTCATTATATTGTTGCTTTTAACAACATAAATTAAGAATTTTAATTCCAACAAAAAGATGTGGACATGAGGGTTAGAACACGGGACCCGCGGGACACAGTCTGACGGGCATGCCACCCCAACAAAGGCAGGCATTTTTCTTTGCATACGGTTGTTACATTGTATTTCTACAACCGACCGTGATCATGGGCGAAAAATGGACTGCAGTTGGTGCGGCCTATTCAACATGTGTTTTGTTTTTCTTTTCATTTTTAAAATTGTAAAAAAAATATGTGAATCCTAGTTATAAATAATATACATATAATTGTACATGCATATTCCTTTGAGGATCTGTAGGTGACACATTTAGCTCATATATTTGTCACATACATATATTTGTATTTATTTAATTTATTTTTTAACACACACAAACTTTATCAAACACAAAAACTTGTAATGCAACATTAAAAAAATTCAAGCATGAAATCTTTTATATACTACTGAATATTTTATTTACAAACTTGTGAATGTTTGAACTTGTAAGTAAATTTATTTACATATATATTATAAAATTAATTTAATATTTCTATTTAATATGCAAACACTTTTCAAAATTATACAAACATTTGTATAATTCGTAATTTAATTTTATGGATTCTTCGAAATTAATAGGCAGGCATTTTTTCGAACTAGATGGGCATCTTTTTGTGTAATTTATTTTATGTATAAGTATATTATTTATAATTAGGATTTACATATTTTTCAAAAATTCTAAAAATGAAAAAAAAACACAGTGTGTTTTAGCTCATGTGACAAAAAGGATAACAATCGCAGTAGAGACCAAATGAATGTCGATGCAGTGACCGGATGGTCTTAAGTTTTGCCCCAAGTCGAAGGAACAAACCGCGCGGCAACATTTTTTCTGAATTAGTAAAATTATTAATTTATGTTGTTTAAGCAAAAGATATAAGATATGTGTATCCACCAAACCGTCAAATGTTGTAGGGATTGGGTGGCTAGCCGAGCGAGTGGATGGTCCAAATGGCCGTGTCTTCGTCTTAATTTATGTTATTTTTTCATCTCAATATAAAATTTGTGCTACAGCTGGGTTTCGCAACCGTCAGGGGCTTTCTTGTGCAAAGAAATAAAATTCCGAGGTTGTTTTTGCAAAAATAACACCCCACACACCTACTCTACACGGGGAGGTCACTAACAATGGGCCCCACGCCACGTTGTCACAGCTCGTTGGCGCCGCATGCGTATGCAAACGAGTTTTGCACCGTATTTGCACGTCCTAATCAAGTTGTGGCACCAGTTCAATGTATGCCGCAAGTTTTGGCACTAAAGTGACTTTTCTTGCCAAGTTTAAGCATTGGTGGTGTAATTGACTCAAAAAATAATCGTGCTCAAACGTATGTTCAATGTTTGAGCGGAATTTGTATTTCGTTTGTATGGAGATCATTTGATGTTATTTGGTCATCAAACTTTGCAAGCACCTACATCATTTGTTCATAATCAATGCCACAAAGTTTCATATTTTTGATTTTATTTTGCTATTTGTTTTGATTTTATTGTTCATCATGGGCTGCAATGAACTCAACTTGATCACCTGACAGGAGAATCTGTTGGAACAGTATCCTCCATTGTACTGTGAGACATCTAAAACAACTTTACTAGCTCCCTCCGCAGCAAAAAATACACGAGACTTCAGACACCACATGACATGGAGTGAGATTTCATGAGAACGTAGCAGTGAGCACTTGCGTTGGACTTGAAAGCACAGGATGCATAGTATTCCAAATATGTTGCTTTTGTGATAGGTAGGTAGTTCACGTTGTTGTTTTTGTAATCATGATGAAACAATACAACATTTATTCCTTAAATGCCCACTTGCCAAGTTGCTTTGGAGAACGATCCATATAGCCTTCAACATTAATCCTTCAGTGAACATTGAGTCGTTGTTTGGAACATGGTTAACTGGGGTTGAACATAGTACTGCGACTCGTATTCGGATTAAAATATGTGCGCTTCTGTGGGCTATATGGAACTGTAGGAATGATTTGATTTTTAACAGACAACACACTTTAACTTTCTTGCAGGTCATCTTCAAAGCTACCGCATGGATCCGTACGTGGTCCTTACTCACCCGGGAGCCTTTGGTTACTGGGTGCAACCAGTGGGAGATGGTAGCACGGGCTATATTCAACCGGTTCGGATGGCGGTCGCATAATAGGATAGGAGTTTAGGAAGTTTATCCTTCTTTCTGTCGTTCCAGTTGTCATTGCCAACATGTACTTTTCTTTTTTTTGAGTTTCGCTCCGCTTGTGAGCTATAATACTTTGATGACTTTGTGCTACTTTGTGGATTGTTTGATAAGATGGTTGCATGCATCGTCATGATGCAGAGGCTGGGGGCACGCCTCCATTTCAAAAAAAAAATGCAAATCTGTTGAGCATGGATGACGAATTCGAGATGCATGGACTTGTCCTTATTGGGGTCACAATTCGATTGGACCATGCTTGCGTATACAACGCACAGCCGTACTGTTAGCACTTCAGAGAACATATACTTCTGCTGATACATAACATCGCATCATTGAGCAGGATCAACATGCATGAAGATCGAGCTAAACTATACCCAATATATTCGACTCTCTTCTCTCTTTTTTCCCGCAAAAATAAAATACACTGGACTTTCTCTGTCCAAGGGGTACTTGATGTCTTGGCAAGTATGGGAGTGATCTTTACAAAGGGAGTAACTCACAGGAGTTCAATTCGACTCCGGGCCTGAATTTTTCGTTCATTGCATATCGAGACCTCTTTTTTTTAGGTTAAATTATAAGAGGACATTGGGTCGCATGCATTACAATTATACTGAACATGTTCAGTGATATGCGCCGGAGTGAAGTTCAGCCAAACTCCAGTCGTACCCTGCACTCGCGCACATGAAGGTTGTAATAGACAGATGAATGCTTCTTTCAATAGGTACGTAATAGATACAAGAAGAACACAAGAGCGGTGACATTCTAGCCATTGGTTGAGCAATTCGCACATGATTGAAACAACAATCTGTTTCGTCAGTTGAACCAATAGGCAGCAGGTCATGTACTTTCTCGATGACTACCGGTTTTTGGCATATCGATATTCAAGAATCAAGATACTGACTGGACCCGGCAAAAGTTGCAGCCTGAACCACCGGTTCCTTGGCAGGAGGAGCAAGAGGGGATGGGCTGAAGCTAGGCTAGAGGAGGAAGAGCTTCTGTAGCGGCAGATCCGACCCAAAAAAAAATAGTAGACCAGGTTCAGACTTGCTCATATCACCTGATGAATCAGGTGCAGATCCGACGACCCAAGTTGTCAGCGAGCGTTTCATCACTACAAGGTCTGTTTTTTGGGTGGGGTGAGAGAGGCTCGAACTCTCGACCTCAGGATCACTCGCATTGTTTCAGCTATGAGACCTACGCGCTAGCCAACTGCGCCACCACCCCATTTGTTGTGTCGGTAGCGAAACAAACGTCCTTGTTAAAAAGCAGCGGGGCGATGCAAAGCATGGATGGCCGCGGTGGCGCTGCGGCGGCACGCCCTTGGCCACCACCGGAGCCAGAGCAAGACGCCTTCTTGCTGTACCTCACCCTCGGCCTCTCGTCCCTGGCCATTCTCAGCCGAGGCAACCCTGCAGCGTCCGGGTTTTAGTTAGCAACTTAACATGACATGCATCTCTTTCCCATGGATGACGAGCTTGCTTACCTACTAGAGCCGGCGACGGTCCGGCGGCGAAGACGACGGCGGTGGCCCCTGATCATTGCCATTGCTGAATTCTGAAAAACACAGTACATCCTATGGGGAAGAATAAGATGCAGCACAGCAGCGGAGCAGGTGACAGTAGGAGGGCCGATTACTTGTGGGTGTCCATCCAGGCAGAGGCACTCCGTGCTTGATGATGGAGAACGCGGCGAGGTGGTGCCATCAATCGTATCTCTCTGCAGAAGAAGATGGCTTCTTACCAGCTGGTGCCTCTTTCTTTTTTCTGTACACGTCCAGGAAACAAAAGAGTGAGCTTAATTTCGCTTCAGAAGTAGTAGAGCACAACTGATTGTTCAAGCCACAATAGCATCAGAGTTATTCTGTTCAAACCGGATGCCCCAGAAATAACTTAACATGGAAATGATGAAAACACTCAAATCAATACCCAGACGGACCACATCGATTCAGCACTAAAAGAGCGTACGTATACTCAGAAGTTAATATCATACAGTGCATTTACAGTTAATCTTTTTCTTCTCTTTGTTGCCACGCTAGCTAACCAAATAATATTTGAGAATGCTAATTGTATCACTGGATTCTAAAAGAGCGCAGAGACTGTTCAGCAATACTATTCAGCCATCTAGTGCTTTATACTCCCCCTGTCCCTAAATATAAGACGTTTTTGCAGTTCAATTGAACTGCAAAAACGTCGAATTGAACTACAAAAACGTCTTGTATTTAGGGACAGAGGTAGTAGTTGTCTAACAACAAATAAGCTATTCATTCATCTGAAGGTTCATAGCTATGCGTTGATACTCCCATTTTCAATATCAACATTCCCATCCGAAGAACCAGAATAATGATAACCCAAGAATATCTTAGCCCATTTCAAACAGAAAAGTGCCCGGACTGTACCAACTTCCAAGCTGCCATGCATCCAACTATCCAAGTGCTTCATACCAATTCTCAGACCATTAAAAATCAATAACCCGACGCTGTGTTAGCTCAAGAAGAATTCCGTAGCATGATCAAGATATTCTAGGCAACTGAACCAAATATTTCCGCGACAAGTAATTCCGAACGGAGGGAGTATATGGAGAAGGCCAAAAAAATGGAAGAAAAAGAAGACCATGGTTCAGACATGCTCGGTTTCACCTGAGCAATCAGATGTACCATGTGGCGACCCAAGTTGCCATCGAGCGTTTCATCACTACGATGGTCTCTTTTTTTTTGTGGGTGGGGTAATAGAGGCTCGAACTCTCGACCTCAGGATCACTCGCATGTTTGCTATGAGACCTACGCGCTAGCCAACTGCGCCACCACTCCACTTGTTGTCTTGGAAGCGAAACAAACGCCCTTGTTAAAAAGCAGCAGGACCATTGCAAACCATAAAGAACAGTACAACCAAAGCTCTTTAGTTTTACATGAACAAGATCATTACATCTGTGAGGGAACAGTAGGCAGGAAAACAAGCATTGCAGGAGATTCAGGAGCCTCAAGTGTGGATGTTGGGCTCAGGACCCATCCGGTCACGTCCTGGTCTTCAGTGGAGAGGAATAGCGAAGGCTCAGCTCTCCCCAATCCTGCTTGGTTCCCTCAGCAGCCGCTGGATGTGATTCAGAGAGCATCCATCTTCTCCAGCATGTAACAAGAGGCGCCTGTTCTTGATCGAGTTTAAAAGTAGAGACCAAATCTGTTTCAAAGCCAACCAAGCGGCACCATTAAAAACCAAAGGGCAGCTGCAGCAGCAGTGTTCTGAACATCAAGCTTTTTGCCAGCTATCCAATATGATGAGGTAGAAGCAAACGAAAGGTCAAAATGCATCTCAAAGAGTGATCTAATTTCAGCCCAAATCATTTGAGCCACTATGCAATCAAAAAATAGGCGCTGCACCCTTTATTGTTCAGAACAGAAACATAGTTTAGAGGTGTGTTCATATTTCTTTTCTGCAAATTGTCTCTAGTCATAATCTTATTGTAAGAGGCAAGCCACAGTATTGCAATCTGGCTGCCTGCACGATGATCATGTCGCGCAGATGAGTTTATTTTTCACTGTTAAAGCTGGCTTCAGGTCCTTTTTTACTCTGTACATGTCCAGAAAACAAAGCATGAGCTTCAGATGTTAATCCCAACCAAATAGTGCAGCGGAATTAATCCCGAAGCATGTTTTTATTCTCTTCTCTTTCTTGGCAAGTTAGGAAATAGATGCGTCTCCCAGCAATCGAACAATAAATTCATCATAGTGGATTCTTAAAGATGAACTAAAAAAAGTGCCCAGACTGTTCCAACTTCCAAGCTACTGTACCATTCCTCCATCAATCCAAGTGAGAACCCGAAGCTGGTAGTTCAAGAAGACCTCTGTAGCATGGTCAAGATATTTTAGGCAATGTATCATGCGAAATTCCAATCTTTTGTGAGTCTGAACATCGGTGCTTGGGCAGGAGGAGCAGGGGTAGTTCAAGAAGACCTCTGTAGCATGATCAAGATATTTTTGGCAATGTATCATGCGAAATTCCAATCTTTGTGAGCCTGAGCATCGGTGCTTGGGCAGGAGGAACAGGGAGTGAGAGAGAGGAAGGTGCAGCAATGGAGGAGATTACTTATTGTGCAGAACCAAAAATTTAAAAGGCCAAATTATTGTAAGAGGCAAGCAACACTATTGCCTTAGGTCGGGAGTTCGAGCCGCGAAGATGAGTTTATATTTTCACTGTCAAAGCTGGCTTCAGGTGCCTTGAGGTACATGTCCAGAAAACAAAGCATGAGCTTCAGATGTTAATCCCAACCAAATAGTGCAGCGGAATTAATCCCGAAGCATTTTTTTTTAGTCTCTTCTCTTTCTTGGCAAGTTAGGAAATAGATGCGTCTCCCAGCAATCGAACAATAAACTCATCATAGCGGATTCTTAAATATGAACTCCAAAAGTGACCAGACTGTTCCAATCTTTTGTGAGCCTGAACATCGGTGCTTGGGCAGGAGAAGGGAGTGAGAGAGAGGAAGGCGCAGCAGTGGAGGAGATTACTTATTGTGCAGAACCAAAAATTAAAAAGGATGAGACCAGGTTCAGAGTTGCTCTAGAGTCAATCTGATGATTCTGATGTACATGTGTCGACCCAAGTGGCCACTGAGCGTTTCATCACAACGATGGTCTTTTTGTCTGCGGGGTGAGAGAGGTTCGAGCTCTCAACCTCAGGATCACTCGCATTTATTTTAGCTACGAGGCCTACGCGCTAGCCAACTGTGCCACCACCCATTTGTTATGTTATAAGAGCGAAACAAACGTCCTTGTTGAGAAAGAGGACCATTGGGCGTTCCAAATCGTAGACGTAGATGGCACATTACTTACGGTTCCTGTTTCTGATTATCTATACTGGCAATATAGTTTGAAGGCGTGTTCGTTCCTCAACATACTGCCAACTTGTAGTTGTATGCATGTATTCAATGCTACACGGCGAAAATTCAATGATGCTTGTGTATTGCCAATTTCCATTCAGTTAAGCTCCCTTATCAACAGCCGGATGAGATTTAAGACAACTTATATTGATTATTAGAACCCCAGGTTTGTAACAGCTAGACGACATAGATTCATACAGCTCAACTTGCTTTGTACCGACGACGAGATCCGCGGTACAACAACAAACCCATAATGTATGCAGCTGTTTAACACTGCCATAGTATATAGCTAGCTTCAGTTCATCCATGCTTGATAGATGCAGGCAGGCAGGCAGAAGAAGAAGATGGTGGTGGTGTCGAGGCTGCAGAGCATGATGCCGCCGCCACCTGACCGGTCGTCGTCGTCGTCGAAGGTGGTGGAGTAGACGGCGTAGAAGCACAAGACGAGGCCCAAGACAAGCAGCAGGGCCCACCCCAGCAGGTCGTTGCTCTGCCCGGCGCGCTCGCCCGACATCCCCTCGTCTACCAGCGCCAGAGCCGAGGCCAGCATCGGGGCTGCTGACGCCATGCCGCTCGCCTTGGAGAGCAGCGGCGCGCCCTTGGCCACCATCGGAGCCAGAGCCGAAGACGCCTTCTTGCTGACCCTGCACCTCAGCCCCTCGGCCCTGGCAAGTCTCAGCCGAGGCAGCCCTGCATCGTCCGTCCCACTGTTAGCTAGCAACTTGTTAACATGTTGGCTGGCATTTTTTCCGGATGATGCGCTTGCTTACCTAGAGCCGGCGACGGTCTGGCGGCGAAGACGACGATGGAGGTGGCCGCCATTGCCGGTAGATGTGTGCTCCGCGGGAGATGCAGAGGAGAGCCAACTTGTGAGTATGCAGTACGCAGAAGGCAGAGCCACCCCGGCCAGTATATATACCGCATCATCATTCATCATGGGCCGTCCAATGGGGCTACTGATTGGCACCTTTGGCACCACAGATTTCTTGTTGGAAAAGTCGCCGGTGCGAGGTTAGTTAGGCTCGCTCAGACATTCAGAACCAACTTGAGTCGTGGCGGAAGCAAGCAGGCGTCCAACTTGAGTTTCTCCAATGAATGAAAGCGAGCTGCAGGCCTCACAAGCATCAGAAGTTTAGAAGAGGGTAGGGTTGCACTAGGCAACAAGAGGGCCGTGCGGAAAGATGGATGGACTTGTGTGCGTTTTTAGCTGCTCCGGTGGCGCACAGGTAACACATGCTTCGCCTTGGATTTATACCTGATCAGAGAAAACGGACAAGAACGAGTCCAGGAAATGCTTTGGCACATGCCGATCCTTGGCGCCAGGAGCGGTGAGCACCGGTGATGGGGAACGCGACGTGCTGAGGCTGTGCACTGTGCTGCCAATCATCAGCCTCGATCTCAATCTGGTTCAAGTTTTTCACCGGAGTGGTGGGCACCGACGATGGGCTTTCGTAGCTGATGGAGAACGCGGTGACCGGTAGGCAGTGCTGCCAATCACCTCAACCTCAACGGAGCAGCGCCATCTCTGCATAGGCATAGGCTAAGGCAGAGGATCGATAGCGAAGGTAGAGCCTGGACGCAAGCAAGATTACTCAAAGGGGACCTCGATCGACGGGTTATTCATGGGATTAGCAGCGTGGGTAGTGCATGAGTAGAGTGAATTGCAAGAAACCACCACATTTGGGGCTTCTCTTGCAGAAAACTACCTGGTCGCTAATCTTTTGCAAAAGCCACCGCACATTCAGTAATAGTTTTGCAGAGTGCACTGAACCTGTCATTTGGCGCGGTTGAGGGCGTTTCCGATAGGTGGGACCCAATTTGGGTGACGTGGCCTAACGGACGCGCGGACGGCGCCATTTGGTCCAGACCGACGCGGTCTGGTCGCGCCGGACAGACCGACCGCCCGCACCTGACCAGACCAGACCTCTCCCTCCAGCTCCAAATCCATGGCGACGATGAAACCTGGCGGCGTGGACGGCGGCGGCGGAGTTGCTGCCGGTGGGGATGCTCCGGGCGGCGGTGCTGGAGATCCACCGGAGTACTGCGGGAGCTCCCATCCCTCGAGCGCGCTGCCTCTTCCCCAACCGCCCTCGCCGCCGAAGTCGTTGGAATACGCGGCGGCTACTGCATTCGCCCAGGCGGTGAAGGCCAATCCGACGGGCAGCCACCATTTTGCCTCGTCCTTCGGCGGTGTGGAGTAAGTCATCCTCCTCCTTCTTTGTCATTTCCCCGATTGGTATTCTAGGGTTAGGGTTCTATGGTTAGTGTTCTTGGGTACGTGTAGTACGGTTAAGGTTCTAGGGTTAGGGTTCTAGCATTAGGGTTAGTGTTATATGACATCCTCTCTGTCAACTGATTGTTGGTGTCACAGAAATTAATTTTAACATGAGTACTTAGACACAAATCCTCTGTGTCTGTTGTTTGATCAAATACTCTCTTTCACCAACTTTAGTATTGTAAATTGAATCAGAAATTTCTGTTGCCACCAATTTTAACTCTGTTAACTGAATTTTGTGAACACTGTTAACTGTTAACTGAATTTATTGAACACTGTACACTGTTAACTGAATTTTTTTAACACTGTTAACTGGATTTTAACACTGTTAACTGAATTTCTGTTGCCACCAATGAGACCTCTTAACAATAATTTTAACATTGTTAAATGAATTACTTAACAGCAAAATTAAATGCATTTTATCTGAATTTGTAGCTTGGATGATGAAGAATGGGAAGTGAGGTTCCATTTCCTAGACAGAGATAACTTGGAAAGAACAATCTGTTTATCAGACATAACCTTCTGGAATCTCATTGCCCTAATAGAGGTAGAAGGCTATAGTTTAAGGGATTTTATGTATTATGTTAGAGATCCAGGAGCTGGGGTGTCAGGAATGGAAGAATTAACTGATGATGACAAGGTGGAAGAAATGTTGGATCACATAGCTAGTAAAGGAAAGAATGTTGTTAACATTACAGTTATGAGAAGTGATGCACCTAGACCAGTTGATTTGAACATTGGTCATGCTTATGAAGAGCAGGTTCCTTTGTCAGAAATAGGTGTACCAGTTGTCTATGAGGTAGACAATTCAGGAGTTCTTTTCCCCAGTCCAGTGAAACCCCAACCACAGCCAGTCCAAGTAATGAACACACAGGAGAGCTCTTGTTTGTTGAAGCAAAAGGGCCCAAGTGAACCTGAGTTTGCTTTGGACAATGGTAATGAGAGGCATGAGTATTTCATGGAGACAGACCAAGAGCAAGAGCACATTGAGCAGATGATGGAGCAGAAAAGAAATGAAGAAATTCAGAGGTACAGGAGTAATAAGATACAAAGAGAGAAGTACAAGGCAGCAAAAAGAAAACTCCCACAGCTGCTTGCTGAGGAGTTCACTGATAGTGAAAGTGAGGATGAAGATCTAGAAGATGAGGACATATTGGCTAGGTTGGAGGCAATGAAGAGGCATAGGGATGATCCACTATATCACTTTGAAGGAGACACTGATGTAGAAGAGCTATATGGACCAGATGAGGAGGAGGAGGAGAATGAAGGAAGAGATGAAGAGGAAGGACAGGAGGAGCCACTAGATGAGGGCTTGAGAGGAGGAAGCAGTGTAGGAGGAAGCAGTGCAGGAGGTAGCAGCAGCACAGGAGGAAGTAAGAGGAGGGGGAAGGGGCCAACAACAAGATCCCATGCAAGTTTGGATCAAATCATAGAGCAAGACTGGGCACCTTCATCTGATGAGGAGAGCAACCCAGGTGACTTAAGTCAGGAAGAGAATGATTGGGCTCAGCTTCCAGCATTTAAGCTACCAAATGGTAGGAAGAGCAGGGCCAAAAAGAATAAAGTTAGGGTTTGGTATGATGAGAAGAGGGAAAACCCACAAGAACAATTTGTCAAGAAACTTTGTTTCCTAGATGTGCAGCAGTTCAGAAGGGCACTGCTTACATTTCACATCTCACAAAACAGGAACTACTCATTTCATAGGAACTGCTCAGATAGAGTTATTGTAGTTTGCAGTACAGATGACTGTCCTTTTTTCATTGCTGCTTCCAAAATTGCACATGAGAAGACATTTTGCATAAAGAAAATGAACTTGTACCACAATTGTCCTGCTGTTGGAGAGAGCACCAAAGTGACTGCTAGGTGGTTGGCACATGAGTGTGAGCAACAGTTAAGGTCTGACATAAACACACCAGTCCAGGCAATATTGGACAATTTGAAGAAAAAACATGGAATTGAAGTGTCCATTCACATGGCCTACAGGGCAAGGAAAGCAGCTAAGGAAGTTGTCCAAGGAGATCAGAGGGCACAATACACTAGGATAAGGGATTACCTCCAAGCTGTGCTGGATACCAATCCTGGAAGTAGATGCATTGTTACAACAAAGCATTTAAAGACTCATCCTAGCATAAACCCTAGATTTCATGGCTTGTTCATGTGCCTCAATGCTTGCAAAGAGGGCTTCCTAAATGGTTGCAGACCCTTCATAGGTACTTGCATAATTATTTTCCCAACATTTTTCCCATTGCATTTGGTTATGTTTGGTACTAATGTGTTATGTTTGGTTTTAGGTGTTGATGGTTGCTTTGTTAAGTTGACAACAGGGCAACAAATATTGGCTGCAACTGGAAGAGATGGTAATAACAACATCTTTCCCATTGCATTTGCAATTGTTGACAAGGAAGACACTGCCAGCTGGTCCTGGTTTCTAACCCAGCTCAAGTATGCTCTTGGTGGTGAGTCAGGGAAGTATGGCAACTACACTATCATATCTGATAGACAAAAGGTACCTCACACATCATCATTCTTATATTTACTGAAGTTTTACCATGCTTAGTACTGTCAAATTGTTTGTTGTTATACTATATTTTGAACACTAGTTATTTAAACAGGGCCTTCTTAAAGCCATAAACAATGTCTTCCCAAATTGCCCTCAAAGATTCTGCCTTAGACATATTTATCAGAACTTTCAAACAGCTGGCTTTAGAGGTAAAGAGTTAAAGAAGTATATGGATCAGGCTAGTTATTCATATACTGAGCATGGTTTTGATCAAGCAATGGAAGGCATGAAAAGAGAGTGTGAGGCAGCTTGGAAATGGCTTAGAAAGATACCCAAGCATACATGGGCTAGACATGCCATGGACAAAAATTGTAAAACTGATTTGGTTGTTAACAATATTAGTGAAGTTTTCAACAAAATGATACTTGATGTGAGAGGGAAACCAATTAAAACCATGGTTGATGGCATCAGAACTAAATTGCTAGTTAAGTTCAATGTAAACAGGACCAAGACTGAGACAGCCAAGTGGCAGATATGCCCAACATATGCTGAAAGCTAGAAGAAGAAAAACACCATGCTAGATACTGTCAGTCCATCAAAGCAGGACCTGATCTATACCAGGTTAGCAGTGGAGAAAGCACATATGCAGTAAATCTACAAGTGCACACATGTGGGTGTAGCAAATGGGACATGACTGGTGTTCCTTGCAAGCATGGTGTTTCTGCAATTAACAAGGCAAAACTTCATCCAGAAGATTTTGTTAGTGATTTCTTCAAGAAACCAATGTACCAAGCAGCCTACAATCCAATTGTGTATCCTGTGCCTGGGCCTGATCTATGGCCAAATACTGGGACCCCTGACATAGAACCACCAGTTTTCAGAGACAAGCCAGGAAAGAAGCAGACTAAGAGGAGAAGGAATCAGTTTGAGAAGCCAGCTCCCAAGGATACTTCAAGGATGGCAACAATAACCTGCAGCAATTGCAACTTGACAGGTCATAGGTACACTAGCTGCCACAAAAATCTGAAGCCAGCCCTAGCAATGAGAAGGAACCAACACCAGGTTAAATCTTGTGTATATATGTTGTCACTGCAGGTTAAATCTTGTGTATATTTAATACTATGTTCTAATCTGTCTATATGTTGTCACTGCAGGAAAACAGGAGAGTTGATGCACCAGCAGCAAGGGCAAGAGCTCCTGCTGCAACCAGTGCAACACCAAGGACAGCTCCATCAGCTCCAGCTGCAACTAGGGCTGCACCTAGAGCAGCTCCTTCTGCTCCTGCTCCAACAAGGCCAACTTCATCTTCTGCTGCTGCTTATAGGCCTAGTTCATCTTCTGCTACTGCTGCTAGGTCAAGGGCAAAGAGAACATTCATACCACCAAGAGTGTCAGGTACTGGAAGAGTGAGAAAGCCATCATACAAGATGTCTGAATGGTTCAATTGTTCTCAAGGCAGCAAGAAGTGATGTCATGTTCAAACATGTTTAATTCAGCCTGTTTTGGCTAGTTTGTGATGAAGAATATTAAGAATTTCATGTTGAAACCAGTTAGTTCAAGTCCAAGTGGTGGACTATGTAATGTACCTAATGGTTGTGATGCACTATGGTACTCTGGTTATGATGATATGATGATGAACTTATTAGTTATGATGTTTTCAAGAAGTTTTCATTCTGTTGTTGTGATGATGATCATAGTTTCATAGTTGATATGATGATGATCTTAGTTTTCATGGTGTTGATATGATGATGATCTTAGTTTTCATTTTGGGTGCATCGGCGTCGACAAAACCCAAAATGGGTCCACTTGGGCATTTTGGGTGCCTCGGCGTCGACATATTAATTTTATAAAACCAAAAAAAATTGCACAAAAATTGTTTGGCCTGGGGCTCGAACCCAGGACCAGTGGGTAGTAACCATGCGTTCAATACCAATGGGATAGTGCTAGTGATCTTGTTTGAGTAGCATCCGCTATTTTACTTATATTTAGTTAGGCACGCACTGTGTTGAGAGTGCGTTGCGGCCCGCAGCATGGTGAACGTGCGTTCAGTATAAATAGTCGTTTCGGTTTCTCACCGTTTAATACCTGTCCACCCACCGCTCTCTCCGCCCACTCGCCGCCTGCACCGCCCACTCCTCTTCCCCCTCTCTCCTGTCGAAACCACCGCCGACAGCCACCCCCACCGCCGTCGCCATGGACTGGCAGCTGGCCATTGAAGAGCTCGCCGGCAACAACCAGGAGCTGCGCGCGCAGTACAGGGAGATCGCGCGTTGGTTCCCCAGTCTGGCGATGCTGAGGAACCATGCCTGCGGCCTGGTGAAGGTGATGACACCTGCCGAAAGGCAGCGTGCCTTCCCTGCCGGCCGCACCGTCCCGCCGGCGACCATTCTCCTATGGGCGATGCGCGAGGTGCAGCGCTCCCCCGACCCCAGGCAGCGCGCCCGTTGGTGGATGTACCGCTCATCCACCACGCCGCCGGCCGCCACGGATGACATCACCGACGCCGTCCTCGCTCTCCCAGCCCCCATCAACAACGCCTACTGGGAGAGGCGCAATCCATGGGTCCTCGGGCCAGACGAGGACTCTGACGCCGAGTCCTCTGACGACTACAACTCTGATGAAACCGACGACTACTCCTCTGACGATGAGGTGGACGAGGTCGTCGTACTCTCCTCTGACTCCTCCGATGACGAGCCTGATGTGCAGCTCCTGGCGCCTGTCCTCGACGCCGTGGAGGGGCAGAAGAACAGCCCAATTGATGTGGATAAGCTGCCGGAGGTCGCCGACAACCCAGAGCTCGTTGTCGTGAAGCAAGAAGAGGAGGGCGGCGGTGAACATGTGGTGGAGCCAGCGCCGGCCAAGAAGAAGAGGGCGGCGGTAAAAAAACAATGACGTGCGGCGCTCCCAACGCCTGAAGATGCTGAAGAAGGAGGAGTGACATGCTGTCTTCAGTTTCATCAGTAGAAGAAAAAGTTCAGTTTCGTCAGTATGTTAGTTTGCCAGTTCTATCTATGTCAGTTGTATCTATGTCAGACTATATATGCAGCTACTATCTATGTTAGTATGCCAGTTCTATCTATGTCAGTTCTATCTAGGTCAGTACTATCTATGCAGTATGAACTTGCTATCTATGTTCACTATCTACTTGCTATAATCCAAGCTGTTAATTCATCACAAACTGAACTTAATACAAGCTGATAATTCATCACAAACAGAGTACTCTCACAAACAACATACAATCCAAGGTTCATTGCTACAGAAATAATAGAGTTCACCACAATAAAGCTTAACACATTACAAGCTTTCCTCCATAGCTACTACAAAAGACATCATTGACACACATGGTCAGACAGCAACACAACTTAGTCCTCATCACAAATAGCCTTAATCTGGTGAAGCTTCCTCTTGTTGCTATCACCTGCTGTCTTGAGCTCAACAATGCAGGAAGCAAGAGTACTCTTCTCCATGGTCAACTTCTCCTTCACTTTCATCAGCTCAGCAATGCAACAATCCAGCTTATCCTTCTCTTTCTTCAGGTCATCCTTCTCTTTCTTCAGGTCAGCATAGCAAATCTCCAAAGTCCTCTTATCAGAGGTCAACTTTTCCTTCTCTTTAAGATGGTTGAACTTCAAATTCCTAATGACAGTGGCTTGAGCTACATGAATTTGCTTTAACTGGTCAACAACAGCCTTCAATTTTTTGATCTCAACATCCTTTGTCATGCTGCTTTCCACACTAACTGAAATGTTCTCAGCATCATTCTTCTGGTTTACCTCAGGCTGGCTATCCTTATAATCCAAGAGGTTGTTCACATCTTCAACAAGCTTCTCATATGTCTCCTGCAACTCTTTTTTCTGCTGTGTGAGATTGTGTACAGTGCTTGAATGCTCCAGGCATGCCATCTTGTTTTCATGCTGGCTATGCTCATACATAAGCCAAAGCTTATGAATAGCATTCTGTAGATGCTCTGGCCAATGCTCATCTACCCACTTCACTAATCCACAATTTCCAACACCCTACAAAAGAAAAAATCAGTTCAAAATTACAGACATTACTTACAGATTCAGTTAAAATAGCTGATTCAGTTTATGTACCAGAATCAGATTCATTTAATGATGAATAATTATGAAAACTACAACTAAGAACAGTACCTATGAACCCTAGAACTAAATTCAGTAACTATGAACCCTAGAACATGAGCAGTAACTATGAACCCTAGAACATGAACAGTAACTATGAACCCTAGAACATGAACAGTAACTACAAACCCTAGAACAAGAATTGGAATGCTGCAAACACAACTTAAAACTTACTTCAGTGGCACAGGCAATGAACCTCCTACCAGTGCTTATCCCCTCAAATGCAACATACTTCCTCCCTGGATTCCCATGCTCACAAATCACATTCAAGTCGTCAGCAAGACCCTCGAACGACGGCTCATCAATTATAGCTGGGATCTGAGAAATCCAACAAAAACTTGTTCAAATCAAGCAAATGTTCAACCCTAGAAACCCTAGGACAGAAATGAGCAATAGAAGGTTCTGACCTTGAGAGGGGAGTCGTCGGAGGAGATGTACTGCGCGCCGGAGCCGTCAGTGCTCTCACTGTCGCTCCAGGACACCATGGCGGACGGCGGACGGTGGCGACCAGAGAGGAGAGGAGCAAATGGGAGGGGAGCGAGCGAGCGTGGGAGCAGAGAGAGCGAGCGTGAGAGCAGAAAGAGCGAGCGAGATGTGGTCGGGCGCGGGCGGTCTGTCTCTGGCGACCCGACCGCGTCCGTCTTAAGCAAACGGCGCCGTCCGCGCGTCCGTTAGGCCACGTCAGAGATTTTAGGCCCCACCTGTCGGAAACGCCCTCAACCGCGCCAAATGACAGGTTCAGTGCACTCTGCAAAACTATTACTGAATGCGCGGTGGCTTTTGCAAAAGATTAGCGACCAGGTATTTTTCTGCAAGAGAAGCCTCAAATGTGATGGTTTCTTGCAATTCACTCTACATGAGTAATTCCGTTAGTTTGTAGTAGTGCGGATGTGGACGGGGTAGTCCGTGTAATTATCTATGTAAACCTGCGGAGTTTCTGGGATGTCGCTCCCCTCCTCTGAGTATTCGAGAAAAAAAAGAGTGCTATGGATCTGGCACGACAAGAACCAGTCGGTGCAGAAAGATTGATGGACGAAATGCGCATTTTTAGCTAGAATCGAAGAGGCACGCAGATAATGCATGCTTCGGCTTTGACTCTTCCATGCACGCACAAAGGCTATCTCCTCCAGTTCCACCTAAACGATACACGCAACCGGCAAGACATCCCATATGCTCTGTCAAGCCAACGGTGATTGAAGAATCAAAATTACGGGAGCACCAAAGTCACACGAACATGTAACGATAGATCAAATCGATGCAATGAATTTGAGTGCTATGTAGAAGGGATTTGTACTGACCATTGCAAACTGCGGGATTTGCAATTTGTTGGGTATGAACACACCGGATCTCCTTCTCCATCAATGACGTCACAGCGCACAAAAATTACAGGCGGCGAGACGAGAGATCGAGAGGAGAAGTCGAGGGAATCAGGGAGGTTACGCGCCAGGGCTATGTCTCGCTTACAGCGATGTATGCCCAGCTCGCTGAATGTTTTTTCCGGCCTGCTACACCACAAGACCGGCCCTTAGTTTGCTCACTCGCTGCGTTCGATCCGTTCTCTTCATTAGTTCGTTTGGTTTTTTTCTTTTCATTTTTTCCTTTTTCTTTCAGTTTTCTCTATTCTTCAATAGCTTTCTTCGGTTTTCTGTCTTTTCTTTGTTTTTTCTTTGGTTTTATTGTTGCCGCCGCTTTTCTTTGTTTATTTATTGGTTTTCACAGTTTTTCTTTTCTTTTCTTTGGTTTTCTTTCCTTTTTTTCCTTTTCTTCACTGGTTTTCTTTGGGGGTTTTTCTGTGTTATAAATTCTTTCTTTTTTCATTTCTTTTGTTTCCTTTCCTTTTTCTTCCCTGGGTTTTTATTCCTTTTGTAGTTCTTCTTGCATTTGTTTCTTCGTTTTTTTTATTTTCTTGGTTTATTTGTTTCCTTTTAGGGTTTTTTCCTTGTTTCTTTTGGTTTTCATTCTACATTTTGTGTATATATCAACAACATTTTTCTAACACATGTTAAAAAAAACCTATATGAATTTAATATTTATTAATACATGATCAACATTTTTCCTATACACATTTTTTCACATTTTTAAAGGCTTCATTTACGCTAATTAAGAAAAGATTCATCATTTGAGGAAGTTTGCGAACATGTTATTTTTACAGCATATGCTATTTTGTCATTTTTGTGTATTTAAGTACAAGCATGCTATGTGGTAGTTTTGCACACGAATAGGTTCATTTTCATGTCTACTTGCTGCTAGTATTTCTTTCATGCCATGAAGTGCTTTGTAGTGAGTGCAACAAGTTTGCAAACATGCCTACTTGAATCTGTTTTGCCATGCTAGTATTTTTCTAAGTCTGAAACAGCTTATATCATGTGCCCCTTATGTATTTTTCTAAGCTCTTGTTTGCCTTAATATGTTCATGTAGCATATAGTTTGCTAGCCCTAAACATTGCTATCTCAATATGTTTTGCCATGTACTAGAATGATATATTTTGCAAATGATATATGTCATTGATGCTATATGATTTTGCAATGTTGGTTGAATGTCGAAAAATATCCGAGTGGCCTATGTTTTGCCGGAATGTTGATTCATTTCCGTTACGGAAAATTTCAGGCGCTCCATATGTCCACTTTTTAGCAAAGGTCATGCCAAAAGTTTCCGTGATTTTCGGCATGACTTGTGCTAGAAACTAGGACATATGGAGTGCCCGGGATTTGCCAGAAGGGGAATGAATCAACATTCCGACCTAATATTGGCCCCTTTTTTCTCTTCATTATATCTTTTATTTATAATTGTTGAATAGGAAACATGTCTACCCACGCCGAAGCCGGGGGTTTTGCTCGCCTCGAAGAAGACCCCATCGAGGCAGCAAATCACTATTTCGATTACCTGGACGAACACCAGATGGGGGTGCATGGTGGCGGCAGTGGCACCAACCCCGACACAGATGCCGACACCGGCACCAGCACTGGCACCGGCACCGACACCATCCCCGAGACCGGCAACGATGCTGTCGTAGCCGGTAAAGCACCGAAGTAGAAGAGGTCACGAAGACCAAATGAGCTCGGCATCGATCAAATTGTGGTCACGGAGATGCACTCCAAGAATTTAGAGCCAACGCGCCGGAGGAAGGTGCTCATGCTGGGGCAATCAACTAGGATGCATCCTCAGGGAAACCGCCAACATCAACGACGAGAAGTTGAAGAAGAAACCACATATGAAGAACATGCTCCTAAAGAAGTTGCACAATAGGTTCATGTTCCCCGGCCGGGATGAAAGCAAATTTAAAGAGCCGTGGGACGATGTCGCCATGACAAAGATAAACGATAAGGCGATGGTGACGTTCACCAACGACTTGTCCGCCTGGAAAGTTCGGGTGAAAAAAGCGATTGCGAAAATGAACCGTGGTCCAAGATTCATGTGGATAATCTGTCAATAAAGGAAGAGGACTTTGAAAATTCAAGGAGACTTGCGCTAAAGAAGAAGTCAAGGCAAGGTCGCAGAAAATGAAGGCGCTCCAGGCCAGGAACACGCCTTCCCACCACCTCGAAAGTCGTGGTTACGAGGGGAAGAGGCATGTATGGGCCAAGGAGGACGCCGAACATGAAAGTCACGTAATCCCAGACCCCTTGGCGGAGTTCATCTACCCGCTGGAGCGTGACTGGATCAGGGCCCGGTACAAGTGGGACCGTGTCAAAAAGATCTTTTACACGGCCCCGAACACGAGGGAGGTCATGAGACTTCTGGTAATTGTTATATCACCACATTATCATATTAGCTTCCAATCAATTCGAACACAAGTTTTGTCACATTAGTAACCATCCACGTTCCTTTTGCAGAAAGAGCAGCACCAAAAGGCAGCCGAAAGCGACGAGTCATCACAGTCGCCGGCGAGGCCCAAGTGGGACACCCCATTCAACCGGGCCTTGAACATACTGAAAAAGGTCCCGGATGACAAACCGCCATCCTATGGACGTGTGCACAGCGTCGGAGATGGCGCCTCGTGGAAGACGTGCTACTGCGAGGAGCCAGAGGAAAGAAGGAAGAGACGGTTGGTCGTCACTCAGCAGACCATCGACGAGAAGGTCGCGATTGCAGTCAATAAGACCAAAGAAGAATTGCTCGGGGTAGTCAATGCAGCAGTCAGTGACGCGGTGGCCAGCTTGATTCCGGCAATTTTCGATTGGTCGAAGAGCAATCCAAATAAAGGGCCAGAGGACTTTCCCCTTCCCAACTTTGTCGGGAGCAATTTGGTGAACATCACAGCACTAGCACCTGCTCAAGCAACCGCAAAAGGTCCCGCTCCTGTTCATAGCAGCCCGACCTCCGTTCCTGGCATGCTCGGCGGGCCTTCCTCTATGGCTGAGCTCGACGCCCTCACGGTAATTACACGTCATACCCTTTTCACCAGCATGTTTATAGTCCTCCGTTTCAGTTGCCTTTCGGATGTTTGGCGTCGTAGACATGTCTTCTTCGTAGGCCGACGATACCCCATGCACCCTACTCTACGACATCAAGGGACAGAAGGTGGTCGTGGGAAAGGCAACGATTGTGAAGCCGAAGGACCGCATGTTCCACAGCCGAGAGATGCCCGATAGCGTCTTCAAGGTTAACATGGCCAGTGTCTTAGCGGGCTTCGAGGATTTGCCTCCTCCGGTACTAGTCGATGACGAGGAGACCCCTAAGAGGATTGGCGCATGCAAGAGCTGGTTCTTGCCTTGGCCGAAGACTCTTCTTCGTCTCGAGTCACCCAGTATCACACCAACGACAGCTTCTCAAGAAGGTATGAACACCACCCACCTACCAAATTACATGCACCTGTCGTGGCGGGTGATAGCGGACACGCGAGGGAGAGCCTCCATTAGTGCCAGATGATGTCGCCCCCGTTGTCGAAGAAGCAAATGCTGATGATGACATGGAGGAGGAGGAGGATGACCCAGACAAGTATTTCAATACCGCTTATGATGATGGAGGATTGATGGCTCAGGACGACGAAGACTCAGGCTATGAGCATGGAGATGATGACTTGATGCTGCCTGATTTTCTGGAGCCGGAACGTCCTAAGGCGGAATGCAAAAAGTCTCTCTTCAAGCGATCCTCACAGGAGACGCCTCCAGATGCCGCCTCTACCCAGCAACAACCCGAGGGCCATCCACTGATTAGCCCGACGACACTGGGGGTGGTGGTTAGGGAAGGTATGGTGGGCTCACTACCGCCATCCGCCAAGAAGAAAAGGAGGAGACCGGACAAGAAAGGCCCTAAAGGCGCCAGAGCTGCTTCAAGCAGCCAGACGCCTCTGAAGCCCCGGGTGGTAGACATAATACCTGTCGAAGGTGCAAAGCGTTTCCATGTCGCCGGCGACCTGATCCTACCTGCGAAAGCGCTAGAGCACATACTGAACAATGATCTAAGGAGACTCAATGAAGATGTGCTGGCCAGAGAGAAAAGCCTTCTCATCTCGGAAAAACCAGGATACCCGCTTTACGCGGCTCAGGTGCCGGGTGGGAAGTTGTACGTCGACAGATGGCCCGCACATAAGTTCATCCTGCGATTTGACTACATCTACGACATGTTCCACATGACAAAGCTGGATTTCCAGTTCATCCGCATGTATGCATTGTATCTCAACTTCTTCATCAGGCGCGAGAACATAAAATATATCTGCTCGCGGACCCGTACTATATGCACGAGAGCTTCTTGGCAGTTTGCAAAGAGTACCGTGGCTATGCGAGCAAGTACATCGCCGGCTTCATGTACGCTAATAAGGACAAAGAAGCGATTCTCCTGCCTTATCATCCCACGTAAGTCATCCGTAGATATCCTTTCGTAAGTTTAATTCATTCCTTTGCAAGCATCGAGGCTAATTTGAGGTGTACTTATTTTGCGAGGGGGGGGGCACCGTCCTTATTGTTCTGTGTATCCAGAATACTCCCATGCCATGTACTTGGACTCATCTAAGAACCTCAAGAAAAAGAATTACACGCACATCAAGAGTGTTCTCGATAATGCCCTGTTAACCTTCAGGCTGTCTGGTGGATATATCAAGGTGAAAAAGCATAGGAAGAACGGGCTAGGTTTCGGTCATAAGACCGACTTCTGCTGCATCCAGCAACCGTACACCAGTCAGGCTGATGGATTCTACCTCATGCATCACATGATCGAGTACAGAAGGGATAATCAACGCCTTCGCATGTCAGCTACTACCAACGATGCCGAGATTGTCAACTGGGCCACAAGCATAGGAAAGACACCGGATCATCGAATCCGAGCTGAGTTTTATCACGTACAGTGTGAACTTGCCCAAGTGATCATGGAGCGGGTCGTCGAACCAACAGGGATGTTCTACCATGGGCCAATCACGTGGGAAGATGTCCAAGCACTGCTACTCGCTCAGCATATGGACCTGGAGCCTTTCAAGCAGCTCGGTTGCTTCCTCCCTGACTATGAAGATTGGACCGCCGACATGGAGGACTGATTGTCGATGACAATGTGTCACTATTGTCTTTCTATGGCAAAACTTTGAAATCTATTAACGGCGAAACTCTATGATGTAATTAAACCGTCCTCCTAAACTAGCATAGATCACTCTAGTTAATTAGTTTGGGTATGAGGAACTTCATTATTTATGCTTACTCGTTGCTTGTATTTTGCTAATTATGCCTCTCTGTTTCTTAAGTACATTATGTTGCATATTATTGTTGAATTCATCAACTGACGATGCAGGTACATAGATCAGAGATGGCGAAGGACTGCTACGCCGTGTTCGTTGGGAGGGTTCCAGGAGTCTACGCCCACTGGCCAGACGCTCAGGCCCAGGTGGACAAGTACCTGGGTGATAGCCACAGAGGATTCGACAGCAGAGCCGAAGCGGAAAGTAGTTACTTAAGGTGGACGCTCCGACATGAGCGGGGGCGGGACCGCCGGTGCCTCAAGTACTACATAGTCGCGCTCTTGCTCATGCTGATCGCTCTTCTCTTCTACATCATGCTTTAGATAGAGATGGTGAAACTTGTGTGTGTGCCATGACCATGCAGTTGCACTTATTCGAGACATGACATGACTTGTGTATCGCTACTTTCGAGATGTGATGATATTTGTGTTGAATGATGATGATGATGATGATGGTGATGGTATGACCAGACTACTGTATGTGTACGATATGATTAGAATAGTGTATGTTTTAGTATGATCTGATGAAACTACTGTATAAAGCCTATACAAATACATCACAAATACGTAGAGGGGGGTATAAATATGTGAAAGCAGGAATACTAACAGTAGCGCTAGAAAGCATCTAGCAGCAACGCTTCCTTTGTTCAAGCGCTACAGATAGTTATCAGTAGCGCTGGTCAGAGCAGCGCTACTGCTAACCATACTTACCAGTAGCGCTGGTCGGGGCAGCGCTACTTCTACAACTTAGCTGTAGCACGTTAGCAGTAGCGCTGGACCCAGCACTACTACTATATGTATTTCAAGCGCTACTAGTAGGCTTTCTCCTAGTAGTGTCCGGTTCTCTATCGAAAGGTGCGCCTTAATTACCCTTAGTTTTCATTAGGACACCGCTGCCACGAGAGGGTAGGACAAAAGATGTCATGCAGGTTATTACAGCAAGCACGTATGATTATATACAAAACACATGCCTACATATGATTGATGAATTGTTGCTATTATGTATGCTCTAGGTTTTGACAGTTACATTATGAATGTCATCCAAATATCCATCGCTACTCCATGCCTACGCTTTTCATAATATTGTCTTTGCTCGAATCACTATTACTGCCGCTGTTCTAATTGCTACATAACTGTTGTTACTATTACTGTTAGTATCGCTATTGCTATTATCACTGCTAAAAAATTATTTTTCTACTAATAAATTGTTGCAAGGAAGTGACTTCGCAGATGTGGTTGAATTGACAACTCCACTGCTAAAGCTTATAAATATTCTTTGGCTTCTCTTGTGTCGAATTAATAAATTTGGATGAAATACTACCCATGAAGACTGTTGCGGTCAACTACACTTGTGGGTCATCAATGGTCAACATATTCCCATCCATATTTAACATTTTTCAAATGCTAGATTAACCTTTTTTAAATGCAATATTAACATAGTTTAAACACATGGTGAACATTTTTCTAAATATATTTAACATTTTTCAAATGCTTGATTAAAATTTTTCAAATACTGGTTCAATAATTTTTGAAATGCTTGATTAACATTTTTATATACAAGGTAAAATGTTTTCATCATTTTTAATACATGGTCAAAATTATTTTCTATGCACATTTAATAGTTTTAAAATGTTTGATTAAGAATTTTCAAATACATGGTAAACATTTTTTTAAATGATTGATTAATATTTTTATACACATGATTAAAAAATCATCATTTTTTGAATGCATGGTCAATATTTTTTCTATACACATTTAGCATTCTCAAAATGTTTGATCACATTTTTTAAACACTTGGTGAACATTTTTTCAAATGCTCGATTAACATTTTTCTAAATACATGATCAAATTGTTCCATACACATTTTTTGTTGTATACATTTTTCGTATACATGATAAACATTTTCCATGTACAAATTTAACATTTTTGAATTGCTTGGTCAAGATTTTTCAAATGTTAGACTAACATTTTTCAAATGCTAGATTAACATTTCTTAAATGCAATATTAACATTGTTTAACACATGGTCAACATATTTTCGAAATACATTTAACGTTATTCAAATGCTTGATTAACATTTTTCAAATACTTGTTCAACAATTTTTTTAAATGCTTGACTAACATTTTTATATAAATGATAAAATGTTGTCATCATTTTTTAATACATGATAAACATTATTTTCTATACACATTTAGTAGTTTTAAAATTTTTGATTAACAATTTTGAAATACCTATTAAACATTTTTTAAATGTTTGATTAATAGTTTTATATGCATGATAAAAAAATCATCACTTTTTTAGTGCATGGTCAATATTTTATTATACACATATAGCATTTTCCAAATGGTTGATTAACATTTTTGAAACACTTGGTCAAATTTTTCCGAATGATAAACCTTTTCCGAATGCTTGATTAACATTTTTTCCAAATGCTTGATTTACATTTTTCTAAATACATGATCAAATTGTTCCATTCACATTTTTTGTTGTATATATTGTTCGTATACATGATAATCCTTTTCTATGCACAGATTTAACATTTTTTAAATGCTTGGTCACCGTATTTCAAATGTTTTATGTAGAGTAATATATTCATTTAGAATATGTTGAAGTATACACAAAAGTAAGAAAAGAAACAAAAAATAGAAAAACGTGAAAAGAAAACAAAATAAAAATTGAGGATGTTGTTCCCGTGCGCCTGGGCAGGCCAAACTCGCGCCACCTCAGCATGGGTTCCTTCCGTCTCGCTGGCCAAACTGTATCGAACCCACGACCGGCGTCAGCGAGGATCACTGCTATAAAGCTTGGCCTAACCCCTAAAAATACCTATTGGAATATGGTAATGTTTACTTTTTTCATCTTATATTCCTTCCTTTTCCTTTTTTTTCATTTTCTGTTTTTTCTTCTTCTTCATGGTTCGCCGATTTTTATTTTTTTGCACATACGTGAACTTTTGTTCGAAATTCAATGAACTTTTTTCAAATTCCATGAACTTTTTTTCAACTCGTTGAACGTTTTTCACATTTGTTCATATCATTTAAACTTCATGACTTTTTTCCAATTTCGATGAACTGTCTTCCAAATGTGATGAAATTTTTAGAAATTCAACGATTTTTTTTTTCAAAAGCCATGAACTTTTTTCAATTTTTCGATGAACTTTTTTAAAACCGATGAGCTTTTCTTCAAAATCGATGAATATTTTCCAAATTTGATGAACTTTTTCATGTTGGATGTTTTTTTCAAAATCCACGAACGTTTTTTCAATTTTTTTGATGAACTTGTTTTCAATAAAACGATGAACTTTTATTTTCAAAATCGATGAACTTTGTCAAAAATCATTTGTTTCTTTTCAAAATCTGTGAACTATTTTTCGAAATTGATGAACTTTTTTAAATTCGGTGATTGTTTTCCTAATTCGTGATTTGTTCTGAAATCTGTGAACTTTTAAATTTTCTTCAAAAAATTTCGTTTTACGAAAATTTGTATGCAGTAAATAGCGTGGCTACAGTTATTCTTACGCGCTAAATTTATACATGAATGGCTGGTTGTTCTAGTGGTTAGGCAACAGTCTATGAAACGGTACTGCGCTAGGTTGAATCCTCACGAGAGCAGCCACGGGGGATCTTTGCGCTATAATTTTTTCCCCGCTGCGCAGCTTGTCCCCGTTGCCTGAACCGGCGCTTAAGGCGCCGGTTAGGAGGTCTCGTCTCGCGTAAAGTGAGGCGAGAGGAAGTCTCGCTGAATGCAAGCCTACATATTGGGACGGCCCATCGCGTCGCTCACCAGAGGCCACATGCCATATTCTCAATTTTTTTTCTTAAGTTTTTTATTTTTTATTTTTGTTTTCTTTTACTTTATTTATATTTAAGATAGCCTATAATACAAAAAAACTTTAATAGATATTTTTAAAAATGTTAATCAGGCATATAAAAAATATTAAATATGTCCAAAAAATAATTATCATGTATACAAAAAGTATACAACGTGGAATATGTATAGGAAAATGTTGACCATGTACTTAAAAAAAGGGTGAATCTAAGCATTTCCAAAAGTTCTGAATAAGTGTTTGAAAAATGTTAAACTTGTATGTGTTAGATGTTAAATATGTATTAAAAAATGTTAATAAAGTTTTAAAAAATGTTAATCAAGTATATGAGAAATGTTGAATATGTATAGAAAAATATTGACCAGGTATTTATAAATTAATAATTTTCATTTGAGAAATGGTAATATATATAGAAAAATTGTATAGAAAAATTATTGACCATGTATTCAAAAAATTATTAAACATGTATTTGAAAACTGTGAATCAGGCATTTACCAAAATGTTACATGTGTACGGAAATTGTTCTGACCATGTATTCAAAATGTACTAATCTGGTACTTAAAAAATGTTAATCAAGCATTTGAAAATGTTGAACGTGTATTAAAAATGTATCAGATATATAACTAAAAACAATGAAAACAGAGAGAAGATAAAGAAAACAGATGAAAAACAAGAAAGAAATAAACGAAATCGAATAAAAAAGAAAGAAAAGAAAAACCCAGTAAAAAGCAAGAAACAAATAAAGAAAACCAAAGAATTAAATAAATAAAAAGAAACAAATAAACAAAACAAGGGAAAGAAAGAAAGAAAGCCATAAAAAAAAGGGAAGAAAAAAAATTATGTGAAAACCGAGAAAGAAAGAAGGAAAACTGGCGAAAAATTGAAGTTATAATGAAGAAAAGAGAAATATTAAGAAAACTGGGAGAAAAAACAAAAAGAACCAAAAAAGAAAATAATATGAAAAAAAAGAAGAAAAAATTTATCACGAGCCAAATGATCAAACCTACGCTAATAGACAGCCTATATGCTCAGACCCTTCGGCGATAGCATCTTCCCTCTTGCTTCAGGCGAGATATACCTGTCATACATCTCTCAGAGTTTTCGGCCGGCCAGCTAGCCGTTTCCATTTATTTTCTCCTTTTGATGCTCAATTTTTTTCTCCTTTTATTTTTCTCGTTTTCCTTTCTCTCTCAAATTTTTTCATTTTATTTTAATTTTCCATTTCCTTTTATTTCATTTTTTCCTTCCAAATTTAGAAACATTTTCTAGTATTTGGGAACATGCTTTTCCAAATCAGTAAACATGTTTTGAAATTCAATCATTCTTTCAGTTCGTTGAAATTTCTTTTAAATTCAATTTTTGTTCATCAAAATAAAAAATGTTCATCAAATTCAAAAAAATGTTTATTGGATTTAAAACTTGTTCATCAATTCTGAGAAAGTGTTCATTGAATACAAAATTTGTTTCTTAAATACAATAAATACCATTGAAATTGCAAAACAAATCATCCAAAATTCGAATTTTGTTCTTCAAAATACGAAAAATGTTCACCATAATTCAAAAAATGTTCATCCGAAATGCAAATTTTGTTCACCAAAATTCGAAAGTTTATGATTTTGAAATTATGAACATTGTTTTATTTGGTGAACATTTTTTGAAATTCATGAATAGTTTTTGAAATTCTAAACGTTTTTAAAATCGTAAAGTTTTTAAATGAAGCAAAGAAAGGAAAAAATAGAAAATAAACGAAAAAATAGGGGAGCCCGGTCACGGACGACTAAACTTGCATAACCATCCGCTAATGGGGTTGACCTTCTTCATGTTTTTTTGAGACATGGCTGTGAGGAGTATGTACATACCCGGGCCGGGACCCCTAAAATTTGGGGGCCTTGTGCGGTTGTACAACATGCACGTGGCAGGCCTGCTATCATCTCTGGCACAAGATCATGCTACATGTGCAGATGAGATGAGTCAACATAGGCTCCGGCTTCTCACGACCAGGTCACTTTTGTTTCTTCTCTCAGTACATGTTCAGAAAGTAAAGAATGAGCTTCGAGTGTGACGATCCCAAACAAAACAGTATCAACTTTGACTTCTTCGGCCTACATGGCCCAACTGGGCATATATGTCGCTTCCCTTATGAAGACGACGATTTGGAAGATACGGGCGCTGCCTAAGCATAATTTTTTCCCCGGCTTGTCATTCAAAATTAAGTGTGGACCGCGGATAGGCTTCAACGTTGCGGATGGCCAAATTGTTGTTTATGTCAACTTTGCAAGCGAGAACGGCGGCTCATCTTTTTTTCAGGTGTAGACACACAAGGAAGATTTGGTCTGACATCAAGAGTTGGCTTGGTCTAGAGCACATCAACTTGGACAACTGGAGCAATTTTAACTCGGTCAAAGATTGGTGGTACTCTGTGACGCCCTCGATTCAATCATACACTAATCATACACGCAAATGTGTACGATCAAGATCAAGGACTCACAGGAAGATATCACAACACAACTCTAGACACAAATTAAAATAATACAAGCTTTATATTACAAGCCAGGGGCCTCGTGGGCTCGAATACATAAGCTCGAATACATAAGAGTCAGCGGAAGCAATAATATTTGAGTACAGACATAAGTTAGACAATTTTGCCTTAAGAAGGCTAGCACAAAAGCAACATCGATCGAAAAGGCAAGGCCTCCTGCCTGGGAGCCTCCTAACTACTCCTGGTCGTCGGCGGCCTCCACGTAGTAGAAGGCACCCTCGGGGTAGTAGTAGTCGTCGTCGAAGGTGGCATCTGGCTCCTAGACTCCGTCATCTGGTTGCAGCATCCGGGAAGAAAGGAAGGAGGTGAAAAAGGGGAGCAAAGCAACCGTGAGTACTCATCCAAAGTACTCGCAAGCAAGGATCTACACTACATATGCATCGGTATCAATAAAATGGGTAGTATCGGTGGACTGAACTGCAGAATGCCAGAAGAGAAGGGGAAAGCCTAGCCTATCGAAGACTAGCATCTTCAAGCAGCTCCAAGCATCTTCCAGCATTCAGAAGAGTATAGAATAGCAGTTTATATTTAGCAAACATGTTGTAACATTGCCCAGAGATCACTTCCTCGACTCCCTGCGAGAAAACAATCTCGGAGCCATCTTTTCCATTGCATGCCTCAGCATCAAGATCTAGTTGTATCGATCGGGATACAACTCCGAGTGTCCGTTACTGTAGGACAGGCTATCGATAGATGTTTTCTTCCCTGCAGGGGTGCACCAACTTACCCAACATGTTCGATCAACTCCGGCCGGACACACCATCAGGTCATGACCAGCCTCGGCCGATCAACACACCGTAGTCCTACCTAGGCTCAACAGAGAGGCCAGCACGCCGGTCTACATCCTAAATGCGAAGGGATCATGGGCCAACCGTCCTTTGCAATCCTGCGCGTTGCGAACGCGGCCGGTGAGCAGACCTAGCCTCCTTATACAAGTGCAGGCTTAACCAGTCCAACCCGGCGCGCGCCACTCAGTCGCTGACGTCAGTGAGCTTTCGGTTGATACATACGATGCAGAGTGCCCATACTTATTCCCGCGTGGTGGTCAGTGCGAAAAAGGACAGAGGCCTACTCGGATCAAATATCCAAACAGTTAGTATCTTGGTAGTGTGCGGCAACGAGCAGAGACACGATCATGTGACCCCGTCGCCCCGTCTCACGGACTTGCGGCAAGGGCTAAGAATGCCCGGCCGCGCCGCGTGGAAAACTTGCGGGTATCCTCCAGATCAACCCGACTTCACATCACTTGCAGGTACCCCTCGGGGCCGACCCGATGTCATCATGGCTCTGTGGTAAGTCAAAGTAACCGTGTGTTTGAAACAGCAAGGGGGGAAACTGAGGAATCACCCTCGACGGATTCCCACTCGATGTAACCATCAAGGTGGACTTGGAGGAATCACCCTCGTTGGTCCACACTTGTGGGGTTGCACGACAGAGTCATTATCGGGAGTGGTCAAGGAGGAATCACCCTCGAAGACCACGACCGAATAGCTACACTACAGGTTAATATCAGAAGTGCTGATGAGGTATCACCCTCGGCACTCGATAGTAACTCTGCAGAGTCGTACAACTAAGGGGGGGGGGATGTGCGGTGTCGGGGCCTGGGCGTCGATCACGTTGATCGAGTCATCAAACATAAAGCGGGGCAACTGGGACAAGGTGGGGGTCACCGATGGATCTCTAACCAGCCTATACTAAGCAGTTTAGAATAAGCAGGTAAGGTATGAAAGCAGGTAGCAAAAACAGGCTATGCATCAGAATAGGGGCAATCAATCACAGTAGCAAAATCTAATGCAAGCATGAGAGAATGGAATGGGCGATATCGGGATGATCAAAAGGGGGGGGGCTTGCCTGGAAGCTCTGCTGCAAAGGAAGAAGGGTCATTGGAGACGTAGTCGATCACAGGGGCAGCATCGGTCTCGGGGTCTACCGGAGAGAAGAAGGGGAAGAAACAATAAATATAAAGCAAACAAAGCATCATAAAGCATAACATGGTAATATGACGTGCCGGGTGTGACCTAACGTATGTCTACACGAATAGGTGAAGGGGGAATTCAACCAGGAATGTTTTCCCGGTTCCGGACCTGTGTCAGACAGATGACCAGAGGGGGAAAGTTCCATGTTCAGATAGTTAGAAGCATCTGACAGGTAAACAGACGGCGTACTCGGATTCGTCTCGTTTTTCTGAGCAACTTTCATTCAAAATTTAAACATTTTTGGAATTATCTTTAATTCGAAAATCCAACTAAAAAGTTAGATGCACCCGGTGTAGCGCACCAGAGGCTGACCATTGGGGCCCAGTTGACTGCTGACGTAGCAGTCAACAGTGGACCATTGACTGGTCAGCATGGCCCTGGGGCCCACTTGTCATTGAAACGTTTATTTTAAAACAGAGGGTTAATCATTTTGTTAGCTGTGGGGGCCCAGTGGTCAGTGTGCGTTTGTGTGTGTGTGTGGGGGGGGG
Organism: Triticum aestivum; assembly: GCF_018294505.1. Taxonomy (NCBI): domain Eukaryota; kingdom Viridiplantae; phylum Streptophyta; class Magnoliopsida; order Poales; family Poaceae; genus Triticum; species Triticum aestivum. The sequence continues at coordinate 425,236,600 of NC_057796.1, forward strand.
GGGTTAATTAGCAGAGTCATTAGCGCTAAAGGCAAGGCGGTGATGACAGAACGCGCCGGCGACGGCCGTTCGGTCGACTCCGGCGACGGGAGGGCGCGCGGCTGGGCCCGTTGGAAAGCTGCCGAAGCGGCGCTTCCAACAGTGGCGTCGGTTGGCGCCAGGGAGGACTCTAGTGGCGGCGGTGGTGACCTGAAGCGGCGGCGGAGGTCGCGGCCATTGCGGGGCTGGGGCTAGCAGCGGGCTGCGTGAGATCAGTGGTTGCGGGGCACGGTAGGGGCGGAGCATAGCGGGCGGCAGCAGTGAGGAGCAAAAGCCTGGATGGAGGGGCGTATTGGAGCGGCAGGCAGGCAGCAGCATCGGGTAGCGGCAGGCGCAGGCGCGGGCGTCTGCAGGACGCGGGGCGAAGCACCGGATGGATGCGCGTGCGGTAAGCAGGGACAGACGGACGCGCGTGCTGGTGTGCGTTCGAACGAGCAGCGAGTGCCGCGTTCATCTAGGCTAGCGAGAGGTGCCGGGAACGACCGGAGCGGCGCCGGAGTCCGGGCGCTAGTGGAAACGGAGCTAGGAGGCACGGGGAGGCACGCGCTCGTGCTTGCTGGGCTCCTGTGAGCACCAGGAGCTCGATGCCGTGCTCAGGCGAGCACGACAGGGGCCATGGCCACGGCGGCGAGGCGATCCGTGGCGACGGTCTCACAGTAACGGCAACGAGGTAGCTATGGTGTGCGAGGGGGTTAACGGGGATGAGCAGAAAACGAAGAAGCTCACCGAGCGGCACGCGGATGGCCCTTGGTAGTTTAGGAGCAGTAGGAGTCGACGGCGTTCGTCGGAGACGCGCCGGCGATCCGAGGAAGAAGACGGCCTCAATCCGAGGCTGCGATGACGCAGAGGTCGGGCTCGAGGTCGGGGAGGCTGCAGTGGGGTCCGGCAGAGCTTCACGACATGACGGCGGAGCGAGGTGGTGGTTGTGGCCGCGGTGGCGATTGGGAACGGCGGCGAGCATGCTCGGGTCAAAGGGGGAAGGGGATCTGGAGAGCGAGGGAGAGAGCGGCTGAGATGGAGAGGGGAGTGGGTGGAGGTAGGTGGGGGAGGACTCGAGGAGCCGGAGGGGGGGGTGCTCTTATCCACCCGCGGCGTTGCCGGCGGGGTGGTCAGGCGGCGACAAGCCCGTGTAGCGGCGCGCACCGGGTGAACAGGAGGGAGGGGAGAGCGACCGGAGAGGGGGCATGGGCCGGCCTAGCTGGGCCAGCTGGCTCGGGTGGGCCGAAGCCCAAGTGGGGCAGGGGCTTCCTCTCCCCTCTGCTTTTCCTTTTCTCTTTCTTTTTTCTGTTTTCATTTAACAGTAGCCTTTTGCATTTTCTTTTGCACTAATTTTCTTTTGCACTAATTATCTTTTGCAAAAATGTGCCACTGGTGAAAACAAATACTAGGGTCAGTGGTGCACTGCCATCATAAGCTTGGGATTTATTTGAATTCATTTGGAATTTCCATGACTAGAATAGCATTTTAAAATGCTGGAATAGCACTGTCTTAATTGCTATAATCCATCTTGGCTTGGTGGTGATGTTGTTTTCCTTAACAATCATTTGTTATGGAATTTTGGCTAAAAGATGAACTATTTTGCAGCAACTTTTGTGCAACTTCAAATTTCACTTGCAAATTGAATTTGATTCCAAAGTGGGATTTCAAATAATATTTGAATCAAAGGTGATCAAGCAATGCTTAGCAAAGTGAATAGCTTAATCACAGAGGGTTACTGTAGCATGACATTGGGGGTGTTACATACTCCATGGTAAATGCCAACAGTAATGTCAGGAAAGGTATATTGTCCATGGTTATGTTGGCTTCATGGGAGATTCGAAATGAGACAAATGCAAGAGTCTTTAGAAACGTGGCGTTCATGCCCGGTGTAATAGCAAGTAGGACTAAGGCGGGCACTAAACATTTGAGATCCTTGATGCCCTGAAAGTAAGCTTATGAGTTTTTCGGCCGCTCTCGCCCGTTTCGGTAACTTATAAAACTCTTCTTAATTAATGAGATGAGACGAAAATTTCCTTTGTTAAAAAAACAATACACCAAAATTGATTTTAGCTGCCATGCAGCCATCTAACCGAGTGCTTCAGAGTGGTCCATGATTAATAAGCAGAAAAGGAAAAATCGAGAGGATTAATAAGTAAAAAAGGAAAAAAAATCGAGGGAGGTTCAGATTTGCTCAGTTCACCCGTGAACTCAGGTGGGGATTTGAGGACACAAGTTGTCACAGAGCTTCTCATCACTACAAGGTTTGTTTTTAATAACGCAAGTGAGAGAAGAGAAGCTCAAAACTCTCAACCTCAGGATCACTATGCTCTACGGCTCTAGCTATGAGGCCAACGCTAGTCACCCAATTGTGTTAACGAAGTGAACAATGTTTATTATCGTGGTTACAAGTTACGGCTTAGCTACATATGAAGCGAGAACACGGAAAATATGGACTATACTATGCTTATTCATACACTGGCACATAATTTCTAAGGCTAATTCGGTCCTTCAATTTAGTACAAACTTATGTGTACCTGCATTGCATCTAACACTACAAGGAGAGAAATTAAGGAATGTATGTATCTTCCCACTCCATGCACTTAAATTCCCTGAAGAGCCGGATGAGATTTAGCACAACTGAAATAAATTAGGTGTGCTGCTTTTGGTCTTACTTCGAACCCCAGTCGGATGAGATAGATTAACACATAACCATGCCCACAGTATTGATGCTAGCCTTGGACATGACTCGTCAGTCAATAAGATTCAATGCCCCTGCCCACAGTACATTTTGATGCAAGCCTTGGGCACGGCTTCAAGTTTAGTGATATTCTCCGTTATCTCACTTGGGCCTGTTTGCCTTCAGTTTGCTGGTGGATCTTTGAATGGAGAGATTGGATGTGTTCCAAGGATGTCGTGCATGTAAGGTTTAGGAGGATATTTACCTTCTCTTGGTTTAATTCGTTCATGCATCAACACAACTGTAAGATCCGCGTTTTTCCTATTTAGAGTTCATAAATATATGATTGATTAGAGGATATCTCGGCATAATTCATACTTCTACATTTGTATAGGTTATAAATGTGGTATGGATATTGTTGCCCAATCACCCGTAAGCTAAGGGAGAATGTAACCGACTTCATCAACCATGCCTTTAGATAGTCCTATTAAAGACTTGCTCATGATAGACTTGCCAGCTCCAGCACACCATAAACACATGGGGTTGCAATACATATGGAAAAGTTTTTTTTGAAATATATGCAAAGTAAAACTTGCCATAAAAGCGTCCTAATAGAAAATAAACGACCATATACTGGGATGTTCATAGATAATTAAAGTGTTATGAAGAAACATGTGGAAGATAAAAAGTCTGACTCAACCACACCACTTTATTGTCCAATAACCTTTAATATATGGTTATCGGAGACCAACTATGTCTAGGTTCTTATTCTGAAACAACAACAATAGATGTTTCTTAAACAAGTCTAAGAAATGTCCACTTAACAAGCCAAACTATAAATACCCCCAACGGTCAACAACAATAATGAATATAAAAAAAAAATCCTGCTCAGGTCTCTCATATAATTCCTACTACATCATCATGTTGACTATTTCATTTGAATCCAATGTAGTAGATTCCCGTTGCGGAGTAGGTGTCGATGTAGGAATACCTATGTGCATCCTTTGTGGGTGATGATCCAGGCATGACACAGGTTGCATATTTAGCGAAGACATTTGATCATGGATCTGGAATGCCGGAGCTGGCTCAGGGATGTAGTTGTTTTTCACAACAAAATTTGTTGTTGTAGTGGGGAGGTAGCTAAGTGAGGTGTTCTGGGTTGGCAATGGATTATCACAGATACCATCCAATGGGGAGCCACTGAAAGGAATCCCGAGAGATGAGCTAGATATTGCTTGAGGAAAATTGTTGGTGCATGTAACCCTCTTCATAGTTTCCTCGACCATCTTTACCTGCAATGCAACCATGTTAAATGTTAAACACCTACACTAGTTAATATATTGTCCACAATGAAACTATGTTTGTTCTTTCTTTAGAGTTGAATGTAATCTACTATGTCGTTGCATTGGTTGTCACCATTCACGAGTTGATTCGTTACTACATTTAATGCAAGAATCTGATGGAGAAGAAGGATAAACATTTGTGGCCATCAAGACTTGGTACCCATGCCTCTCCATTGGATGCATGGAATCACCTAACAACGTGTTTGGTTGTTTAAGGGAAAGGGATTGGGAATTTATGAGAGGGAATTGCCTGAGGGATTAGGCTTGGCAAGTGGACTATTAGTCCTAATCCCACGTTTGGTGTGGGGTGGGAATTATATGTGGGAATAATTCTAATGAACAATAGATAAAGAAGGGGACACGCAAATGTTGAAACAAAATCTGTAACATGTGAAGGCAAAAAAGAGAATAGAAAGGGAAAATAGATCTGCGTCGAACTTTGTTACGTAGCAAAATCAGATGGGCTACACGCTGCTGGGTGCCCCTCTTGCATGAGATGTGCTCGTGCTCGGCATTGCATCTGTAGATTAGTAAGCAGTTAGGCTGGCCGATTTATTTGGAGGAAAAATGATGTCGCTGCAAGTAGTAGGATTTTCGTGGAGTTTTTTCCTTTCTTTGCGGGAGGTGGGCCAATAAATCTGTAACAATTTTCTTCTAGGCGTCAACTCCCATTCCTTCGCGGAATTACCAGGGTCCCCCCCAGGGAAGAGATCGATGGGAGTTGGGCCTCCTAATTCCCCTTCCCCTTCCCTTGTTAATTCCCAAGTCCATGAACCAATCAAGAGATTTTTAGTCCCAACCACCTTAAACTCCCATTCCCTAGCTCCAACTCCCCCCCAAACAAACAGGCTGTAAGGATTTGAACTTCAGGTCTACATCACCATCTCCGCGCCTATTTTCTCGGGCATATTAATTTTTGTTCATACTTTGTTTGCACAGTTGCCTTGATTGTTTGTGATGTTCTTGCAACTTTCTGGATTGCTCGCATCACCTACAATTGTTAATATAGAATTACACTAAAATACCTTTCATTTCAACAATATCATTAAAATGATATTATCGTTTATATAATTTGATAGTCACCTTTCCACCCCTCCATCCAGTCAACACTATTGATCCTTCAAATTCTCGCAACATTTAATTGGCGTACTGAAACTCATTGCAGCTATGCGCATTGACACATGTTTGCTAGAGGATAATTCGGGATTCAATATGTATAACACACCAATGTAGAAGCAAGACATACCTTTGCTTCTAGGGTTTCAACATTTGCCTTGAGTACCCTATTGTCAATAGAGATATTAACGTATCTTTGACTTACATCTGCAAGATGTCTCATCAAAGAGTTATTTGCGACTCTTAATAGTGAGACCTGTATTGTTTTAGCAGCGGTCATCAGATTCCTTGCTCGTGTAGTATGCAATTTTCATCTTGAGAAGTAAAATAGTGTTTAAAATATCAGACCTGCTCCTCTAGTTCCTTCGTATGAGCTGCTTTTCTACTCCTTGAGCGTCTTGCCGAATCCCTGTTAGATTCTTTCCTGAAATCATATGAGGAATGTGCTTAAAAGGCGGGACTTGAGGGCTAAACGACAACAAAAATAGATGTTCACAAATGTTTGCCAAATATGATAATTGGTATTGGTGTATTTGGCATATGATGTAATTAAATGTAAAATTTTCATTAACGTGCATGAGACATGCACACCCATTTCAATAAGAGGAGGGATAAAACTCCATGAGATAAAAAAAATTGTAGTTTGTGATCACGACAAGCTCCACCAAAAATCCTAACCATGCTAAATCAGGTTTCACACCATGAAGACGCCAACAACAACAAAATAAGATATATCTAGTACGTCTTCTCACACAAATATGAATTCACCCTCCATATGCAAGATTGATTGCGTGGCAATGTTTCAAATTAATTTGTACCACTATATGGATAATAATGCATAAAAAAATCATAAATGTGTTCCTAAGTACATGCCAAGGTGCATGAAAATCAATCAAAATTTTGGATAAAATCTAAGGTATAAGCCAACTCCATCCAGTACAAAGCCACAAAGAGACTACCAAAATTGATGTAGGGAAAACTAAAGATAAAACAATACAGATATCTCCACATAAGAAAACAAAAACATTGGACACACAAGTTATAGTACAAAAAGTAGGATTGAATGGAAGGACCACGAAATAAATATACAACATATATTACCTCTTATTCGCTTTCTCTGCACTAATATGCATAGTTCCAATTGTTTGTGCCTCCCCTTCCATATCACCATCTGATGGTGATGGCTCCAATGAGGAAGAGCTAAGCTGATGCACACTGACATCTGCAGCACCACATGACATTTGTTGCACATGAATCTCATTACCCATATGCACACAAATAGTAAAGCGAAACAACTAGATATGAAAACAAGTGATGCACAGTCAACTTAGCTTAGCATATATTATTCCATAATATTGTTTCATAAGTAGCAAAGACGTAATTAGGCACAATTGAGTACCTCCGGTGTGGTTTTCTGAGCCTTGGATGGAATCTGGATTTTGCGATGCTCCATTGTCATGGGAGCTTTGTCGGCAAATTCCCGGAGTGGTCTGTACATGGGTTTACATGCCAAAAGTGGAAGTTAAACATGAAAGATGCACACTTAATATTTTAGGGACACTATATTCATACGGGAAACAAAGAATTTCTTGAGGGGAATATTTAAACAAAGTGAAAATTATATCTCCTCCCTCCGTATGTAAAATTCCACACATCTTAACCCTAACTCCAATACCTTTCTCCCTGCTGTCGCCACAACCCTCCCAATCGATGCCTTTTCCAGCTCGTGAGAACTGACAAAAATTTGCCTCTTTTCAAAATTTAGTAAAAAAGATACCCATTCTGGAACTTTTACCAAGTATGACTCTTTTGTGCAACGCTAGCTGTTCTTGTTATGGATGACGCCAGAGCACCGATGGACACAAAATGGATTGGCTGGTTCACATATGAGGAAATTCGACTTATTTCCAGAAAAGGCGGTGTCACGCTTAGCAAATCTTGAAATATTGCATGCATATTAATTCGTTGAGCAAATTCGACCTTTTTTTCTTGAAAAAAATTAGTCAACGTATGTGTATGATTTATTTTTTTTATCACAAATCAGAAATCGTTTCCTTCATTTGTACTATGATGATGGTTAAAATAAAGCGATTAGTACTTCGATTAGTAGCGTACCCTTAACATGGCGACGGCGGCGAGATGCGCGTCCAACTTCCGTCTCAGCATCGCGTTGTAAGCCACGGGGTCCACCACCGGGCTCGCCGCAGGCGGCGTGGGGATGACCTCCACCGCGCCCACCATCTCATGGACGTCGTGCCGCCTCTTGCGGCTCCCCTCGGCCGTGGGATTAGGGTAAAGCGTCGAAGCTTCGGGGTTCGCCACTGGCGCGGTGGGGACGTTGAGCAGCCACGGCTCGTCCACGGACTCGTGGAAGCACCATTCTGTCGCGCCACCGCCGACGACCTTGCCGGCGCCCACTCCTCCGAGTCCTCCGGCGAGCACGTGTGCCTCCAGCGGCGGCGACGAGGTCCGGCAGGGGTTAGGGTCGGGCTCGCGCATCGCCTCCTCCAGTGAGAAGAACACGGGCTCCATGGAAGGTTTCCGAAATGGAACTGGGGCAAAGGTGATTGATTAGAACAAAATTGGGCGAGGAATGGTATGGATTAAACTTTCTAACCCCGTGGGGAACCGGCGAAGAGAGACGGAGAGGCCCAGTCACGCGGGTAACACTGAACGGGTTTTGGCTATGGCTAACCCATGGGTTGAGGGTGCGATCCTCTCATGTTTATTTTATTTCAGTAGTACTACTACAAGGTTTTGCTGTCTTGAATACTCGAGATAGATACAAATTCAGCTGAACTGATAATGCAGTTTCGGCCGCGGCGCCACGTTAGTCATACTTCCTGTTGTCCAAAAGATGTTCACCTTTTCTGACGGTCTACCATCGTCTAGACAAGTGTATGTGCTCGTTTAGCATGACAACGCTAATGCAAACAAATATCCTTTATGAAAAGAACAAAAAGTGTTAACAGCAAGTGTAAATACGTGTCACTAATACGACATGTTTATTCTGCCTCGTTGCGAGCCCTACGTTTCCATGTGATTTACAGGTGTTCCTAACTTTAAATTATTGTTGTATATGAAAGGTAACAGAAACACTTAGCTTCTAATATACACTATAGCTAGAGCGACAAAGGTTGAGTGGAAACCTCCCCGTCTTTGCTCAGGATGTGTTCCTCACACGGGGCCACCCTCTTTTGAGAATGATAAAACGACTTTACCTATTAAATTTATATATTACATAAATATGTTCTCTGAATATAGGTGACGGACCTTGCGAGTTGGATGCGTTATTATACCCTATATACACTAACGTGGTCCATACCGATAGGCCAGTATTAGGCGCGGGCGCGCCGACCCAATGTTTCGGCCGGTCAGCCCCCATTGTTTGATCTGATGATTTGTAGCCAGTCGCCGAATCATCTCCTTCCTATCGCTTTGGTCAACGTGAGCAGGAAATCCCCTCCTTCATGTTCCCCGTGAGCATCTCTGCTCTCGCTCACATGCGTGTGCGCTCAGGCGAGGGGTGGCAGCACCCCGTCCCCTTGCACCGCTACTCGTTGCAGCACCACCGTCGTAGCCCCCTACCACCCTTCTGCTGAAGCTTGCAGTCGCCGCACGTCGCGTCCATAGCTCAGGAACCAGGCCATTGCAGCTCCGGCGGCGCCGGTTCCAGCGCACGTTCACCATGGTTGGAGCACCACCGGCGTTGCTGTGGTCGTCGACTTACATAGTCGTGCCCAGCAAAAAACTTGGAAAGTAGCAAATCCACCATTTGTCAGTTGAAGCAAAAAGTTACCCGGTTCCAGCAGAATTGAACACCGGTTCCAACAAAACAACTCATCAAGAAGAACTCTCGGGTGATCGATTGTAGCAAAAATTTACACGGTTCCAACGAAATTGAACAGCGGTTCTAGCAAAAAAAACTTACTAGCAAGAACTCTCGTTGATTGATTGTAGAAAAAAATTGGCCAGTTTGAGCAAAATTGAATACCGGTTCCAACAAATTCATCGGGAGGTTGAAGCTTTACCAACGAATGGTTGCAGTTTTTTTCCGCCGCCCGGGGTGACGGCCGATTCCAGCACGCGGTATCATCCTCTCCGGTGTTGCAAGACTGCCGGTTGTAGCAAATGGCGGTTGTCGTTCCAGCAACGCCGGATGCTGGTTGTAGCACCAACGCGTCCGCTCCCGTCTTCTCCATTACCATCAGCCTCAAGGCAGCAAATTCCGTCGCCGGTCGCAACAACTCCTGCTACCGGTTGCAGCATTAGTGCCCGCGGTTGTAGCACCGCTGGAAACTACACCAACCACCGCATGGGCATGGTCTTCATGGCAGCGCCACCGCAGCATTGGTGACAACCGTGGCAACTCCAGTGGTCGCTGGTTGCCCCTGCTTGTATCATTCCCAGCCGCTGGCTGTAGTTCGCAGCAGGCATGGTGGGGGGCCTTGAGGCGAGCGGCTCTCGCAGGAGAAAAGGTATCTAATGAGGTTAGGAGGTAGCTCGCCGGAGCAGCAGATCGGTATGATGTGGTACTTGGCTTGTTTATCAGAGAGAAGAGGAAAGGATGAGGAAGAAAGGAAAGAAAATAGTGGACGGGGAAGAGATAAGGCACTGGACGGGGTCTCACCCATTATAGTGGACCTGGAAGTGAAAAGCGCTGAACGCGTGCGTGAGGCGGCCAGCCCATGCTTTTGCCGGCACGCCGAAGACAAGTGTTTTCCATAATGATAGGACTACTCTCATCCAAAATTTCATATTTTCCTAGTCCAACATTTATCTCTTCCAGTTTTGTATCGACCCAATGTTTGGTATTTCGAGGACACAAAAAAGTACAATCCCTTTCCACAACCCCCATGTTGTCACGTTCGGTGCGCTACTTAGATGGTTGCACAACCATATAGACCCCAGGCTTTCCAACCAACATCAGCTCTCATGCTGATGCTTGAGGCTGCCGGTGGGAAAGCCCGCACGACCACCATGGACGGCGGTGGCAAGGCATCCCCATTTGGTCTAGTTTCATTCATGGATGCTCAAATCTATTCGGATGCTAGTGTGACGGTATTGCTTCTCTGTCCTTCGGTAGTGCGTTTTTGAAGGGATGGGCTTGTGGTCGTGTCGCGGTGAACTGGATGTTCTTTCAAGTTATTAAGTTAGACCTAATAATAAATGTGATCCACATGTGACCACTCTCTTTTAAGAATGGGATAAGAATTTACTGGTTAAATTGTATAAACACACACGCGCGCGCACGCATGTAGAGAGAGTTGATAAGGTTATGCGAACTTGTATCCTCGTACTAGTATACGACTCGGTTGATGACTGGCATAGAGATGTTAACCTAATAGTATGGACTCGTATAGGGATCTGAGTGACTCACTCGGATGTAATCAAAGTGATTCACTTGCATGAATTGTTGAGTCGGATAGACCCACTACGAGATACAACTAGTTTATGTCATATGTTAGTCTCACGAACAATGTAAATGTCATGCCATAGACCGGAGTTCAGATGAGCCCATTTTGCATCACTTCTTAACCTTTGTTTTCGCATAATAGTCGTGAGATATTTGGAATTTTACTACATTCAAGTGTCCTTTTTGCCTGATTCTACCATTGAACATATAAACCCTGAAGAAGTGCTAGGCAGAACCAAGCCCTCCACGTCGCCCCTAATTCGCTATGAACAGTTTTGCTGCCACCGCCTGTAAGTTCTGCACCCCGCCGAGGGCATTTTAGTCTTTTCACGTGCAGTATAAATCTCAGCGAGCGCACAACGCACCGCGCAGGGGAGAGCAGCGCGAGGAAAAAAACAGAGAAAAAGGGCAGGAGGCAATGGGCGCGTCTCCCCCGCGACCCTCATCCCCTCTTGCCGCCGCCGGCTCCTCTCCTCTCCCCACACCTTGTCTGCCTCCCTCTCCGTCGTCTTCTCTCGCCCCAGCCGTCTTTGTCCTCTCCTGCGCCGCCAGCCCCGGATCTGGAGGAGGAAGAGGAGAACCGGGCGTCCTGGCGGTGGCTCGACCGGCGGGCACGGAGGCATGCTTCTCCGGTGGCGGTCAACAGCGGCGTCGGCGGTGCGGGTTGATTCACCGCCTGAAGCGACCAACGGCCAGCGAGGAAGATGGCTTGAGGTGAGCCGCCACACCACTCCCATCTATCCACCCCTTCTCTCTGTTGCTAACTCGCGCTGCCACCGTTCCCTGCCCCTTCTCTATCGCTAATCACCTGTTCTTGGCAGGAGGAGCACGGGTCAAGGGGAGCCTCCTTCGATCCTACAAGGCTCCATCTCGAGCACTTGAACGCGACACCAAGGACGGTGTCTCGGGAGGACGACGACAGTGGTGTGCAGCCTGGAACCCTAGGTAAGGTTATTACTTTCTTCACTGTTGAGATGCCACGTTCTTCCACCCGATTCCCTTCCCCGCATTCCCCATCTTTTGTTTCCTCCGTAGGCTTCTCTGCTCCATACCCATGGTCGAGCTGCCACGTCCTTCGCCCAGATTTGGTGCAGGTTTAACTGAACTCTTGATGATGGTGAGCAGATTTACTAGGCAACCATATCTCATTGGTGGAAACACATCATTTCTACCTGATTTCGGTTACTACTTTATAAGGGCAAGCATGGTGTCAGCCGATAATGCAACTGCAAAATTGGCCTACTATGCCTAAGATAGAGGCTCATGAATCAGAAATGGGACCCTGAAGCCGAGCATATCCCCATCCATCGGGAAACTACTACAGTCCACCCTCATGTTGGTTATACAGAACTACTGCAGTCCACCCCTCTTCAGTCCATCTTATATAGAAATCTCAAGCCTATATCTATATAAGATGTACGTGCATACATATACATTGCTTGAGCAACAACAACTTGTATACTACATACTCCTCTCTATGTGTATGTATGCATTACAAAGAGAAGAAACTGGCAATAGAATTTGTCAGTCGATTCACGGAACAGGGAGGGGAAGTTTTAACAACAAAGTGTTTTAGTTTACTCCATCCTTGATCTGGCAGCGGAACAGGGACCTGCTGTACTCCTTATAAACTATTTTAATTTATAATCATCTTTTATTTCTCTCCAGTTTTGTCAGCAAACACACCGAGACGTTGGAATAAATTGATGTGGTGTACAAGGAGCTGGCTTTACAGTCTGGCGTTAAGCACTGGGGAGGAGTTCCTTCTTTAGGTGGTGAGCTCACTTTCATTTGAGATCCTGTGGGTGTTACCGTAATCATGCCTTATGTTGGCACAATGGCAGATTCCAACCTCAGAGGCCTGGTAGGTGGCAAGTACACCACAGGACATGCAAATGCATTCTCTCTATTTGTTCATTCATGTTTTACATCTTACTCGATCATGTTGGCATCCAGTAATCTTATATGCATGTGGTTTCCTCAACCTGGAGTTAAATACAGGCTGGTCATGAATGAGCTTATAAGTGTTTCTAATGGTCTTTTTATGCATGAATTATTCAGTTATTTGAATCATGGGTTTGTTTTGGTATATGTTCCTTCGATGGTGACCTGTTCAGTTGAACTTTTGACAGGCTAGCTTTTAAATGGGTGTTTTAATTTTTTTATGGTGTTGTGTTTACATCACTAAACATGTTTTTATATACTTGATCTATGATGCATTTTTTTTGAAAATTACTCGGTGCTCATTGATATTAATTTATGCTTCAAAATGCCATTTCTCCTACAGCATTGTGAATCTAAACTGTATAGTGTATGCCAGTAGTTTTTGCTATTGATTAGTTTCCTAGGTAGAACAGAAGAGCATAAAACCATACATGTAACCTGCAGATTCAGTTACCAATTTACCATCAATATCATTTGATTCTTCTTGGAACTCAAGGTAGTGGAAGTGCACTGCTGTCCTGTATATGCCCGATAATTTTTTTTATTCTGTTAGTTATTCATATGGAAATTCTAGCATAAGGTGTGTTAGGAACTTTAGTTTTTTTACACATTCGTTCATTCTTATCAAAGTCGCGAACAGTTTAGCTTGAATCCAATGACTTTAAGAAGTTTAGAGATATTTTCTTATAAAATATTACTGTTTATTGCCCCCTCTGATCAACAATATTATTCACCATGGTATATAATGTGGTACAGATTTTTCTTCTTCTTTAACACAGACGTATTTAGAAGTATCTACAGTTGAAACATGGAAATGATGCAATGAAATTAGTAACATTTGTATACGTGAACTTTGTTTCCCTGTGGGTGCTAATTTTATGTTCCAGTCCAAACCTGTACAAGTATGATCTATAAAAGTAAAGCATTTTTTGTAATATTAATTTGTGACATTTGTAATCTTGCAGCCTATTTGTTTGAGCACTGCACAGGCAAGGACACAACCTCGGGCACCAATCCATTCTACCTTGCACATCTTTTCCTGCATTTACATTTTTATGTGCTTTCATTGGTCATGTTCTGTGTGTTTTGGGCTGACCCAATGCATTTCAGTTAATCTATATGTACCGTTGTTTGTTATTTTATATACTTTCATGCATTTTCTATGCCTGATCTGTTTCCTATGTTCTTTCCATTTGTGTTGCAGATCATGTCACTCTTCCACTGTCTTGTTGGTTCATGTACTGTTGTTCGTTGCCAAAGTTTGTGCTTCCTCTTTTCAGTTCTATTTTCTTTGGATTCTGAGATGCATAATGATTGAATGTGTTTAAGTTTGTCCGTTTCTGCCATGTGTTTTGGGTGACTATGTACAGTTTATCTATTCTATCTGGTGCATCTTGTGCTAAACTTCTCGCTGGATGTGCTCTAATTGGCTATCGCATGTGTGCTCTAGCCTAAGCCATTGCATTTGAAGTTGTCACTTTCTGAATTTTTCATGTTCCTGCTTGCATGCGCTGCGATTGGTTATATGCAAGGAAGAATGGTGTCCTGTTCTTTTTATTTTTATTTTTTCAGCCTCCACGTTCCCAATATTAATTAGTCACTTGGTAGAATTCTTAATCTGTGTATTTTCCATGCCTGAGTTGTTCTTGCTTTGTTATTTTCTTTTGTATTACAGGTCTTGTTGTTGTGGCACTCTCTTGTCATCACACGCGCTGCTGTTTTTGACTGCCAAGATTTGTGCTGTATATATTATAGTTCAAAAGCTTTTCGTTATGCTTCCTATCTCGAAAATAAGAATAGCTCCATGGTTTGTTGCTAGCTGCCTCCTTCTTTTGCCGTTGTTTATATTAAGTTACCTTCAGAGTATGGGTTTGTTATTTCCAGTCCTAATTAGTTGGCAACTTTAGTTTCATAGGTTCAGTTTGTGTTACAAATTTATAGGTCAATAATGACATTTAAGCAGAAGATTCTTTTCGTTATGCAGGGTGAGAAAGGGTGCTCCAGAAGGGCCAGAAATTTGGCCATTGTAAATTTGGACCAACACACATGAATTTCATCACCCAGAAGGGCCAGGACTTGGTGTTTTTTCAGAGACACCAAGCATGTATCCACCAGCGCAACAATTGCATGTCTCTTCCAGTTGGCAATTGGGAAGGCTTTCTGTTCTACCAGGATCATTTTTCTCAGGCTCTTATCCTCCAAATTATGCACCCATCTATAGTCATGCCGATGTAGTAATGGAACCCTTACATGGTAAGTTTCTAATATTGTATTCCTTCTCATTTTAAACGTTGTGCTACAAATAGTAGGCCATCGAACAAGGGTGTTTTATATTAATCTAGACCAAAGTATAAAAAAATAAATTTGTAGGGTCTGTTATTAATGATACAACCTTTACTGTCTAATTTCAGGAACTCACAATGTATGAGGAGCATTGTGTTGTAAAACAAGATTACAAAAATGACCCAAAACATGACTTTGTTCTTTTGTGCTATGAAGATTGTGATGCATTGTCAGAAAAATAAAACCTGCTCTGATGACTTCATTCTCCTTTATTTTCTTAGTCACCTATGAACCAAGTTGTGTCAACTAGGGCACAACAAACTGTTCTTTTTTTAGAAGAGACAACAAACTGTTCAGGCAGGACCATTTGGCGTATCACACCGAGGGCCTCCATCCGTAGTTGCTTATGGTAGTAATTATGCATCGTTGTCTTCTTCAACATGGCCTTCAAGTGGCAAACAAGAAATTGCCTGATTTCTCATGTTTTAATTTAAGCTTTGTAGCCACTTTGAAGCTTGCTTGCTACATATTTGACAGTACCTACATTAGAACCAAATATGTCTTAGTACATCCATTAGAACCAAATATGTTTTAGTTAAGTGATGTTCCTGAGGCCTTGCTCATACATATTCATGTTTTATTATCAATCTCTAAACTACTCTTGCATGGTTTGAATGCCTGGTTTTCTCTTGGTTTTTGCGTCAGGGGCGCAAAGGGTCATACTCTGTCGCATATAAGATATGTTGCAGATCACCTTAATGATGCAACTTATAATTAGAGAACATTCTACAGGAACCAAACAAGTATTATTAGGGGTTGGATGATGGTATGGAAGGCATTTTTATTTTTGGCAATGGCAACCCACCAGACACACCCACCATGAAGAGCTACTTAGATGATGAAGTCATATTCGATACCGATGGCATCTGCAACGATGACTACGTGATATTCATCACTACTCACCACGAGCTAAATGATCGAAGCTGTCTATATGCATAACCTATGTGTAGCTTTCTTGATAAACGTAGTATAAATAAGCTATCGTAATCTAATCCCATGCCTTTCTCATAATGCTATATATCAATTTCATACGAAAATATCTATTCTCTTATGATCCAATCGGCATCTAAATATTCTTACGTGCGTGGTTTGAATGCTTGGTTTGTACAATATTTGTCCCCTTATTTCCCTGATCTTTTTAGTTTTAGTTTCTGTTGCCGCAGACAAGCAATTCAAATGCAGAGCTACATCAAAGATCCGCGTCAAATAATTAGGCCAATATAAATAACAAAATTTGGGCGTAGTGTCGTAGTCGCCTCCATCCTGTAGCATCTTAGCTCTTTGTACATTTTGATTGTTCATTTTACTGGCTCCTTCATTTTCGTCTGCTAGCTCAATGATTTGTCATTGTTATAATTGGTTCCTTTCTGTCACTGCTGGTCTTGAACACATACTGGTGGCATCCGATGGGACAAATTCGACTGGTCTCTATCCGAGAGGAGAGATCCGGGGGAATGTGTGTTGAGGTATGTTAACTCATCAGAGGAATGCCTCTTTATTTTGGTTCCCCTTATTTTATTTGTTGCTGCTGGAGCTTCTTTGGTTGCCACTGAAACATATATACTACTTTTGGAGGTAGAAAACGATATGGCGTTGTTTGTACTGAGGCCTGAGTCTGATCATTAGGCATCAATTTCTGGATTACTTTTCAACAAATTTGATAAGTTGGTTGTTCTTTGGTATCCATTTTCACAACTGGTGAATAATGTTAGATGTATGTAATACAGGCTCTCATCATGTTGGTACATGGTGAATGTTCCATCAAGTTGTGGATGGCTCTAAGGCATGTGACACCAATGATAGATACTCCTGCCGTGTCATGAAGCTCATTAAGTGCTACAAAAATATTTCACAGGGGTAATTGTTTCTGTTCTTCACCAATCTACCGTGTCAGATGTTGTTTTATTATTGTTTGTTCTTCGTAGGCATAGCCTATTAATTATTCACTTGTCCGTAGGTATGTATCATGGCTCTAAGTCACGCACATGAGATTTGAGACTTTTTTGGGGGCTAATGATAAATATTGTTGGTGATAAGGAGTGTATGCTTATGTGCTGTACTTTTCATTATCCAATATATGGATAATATTTATCATTGTCAAAAGAGTGCACCTCGGGATAATGGTTATGAAATATTTTTCCTATATTATTATGTACTTCAACCTTTTCATATTTCAAAGTGGTTGTGAGAATGGCTATGAAATTGAAGAGGCGGCCAGAGGAGGTAGTGAGGGAGCTGCTCCTTCATCCTCCCCTCCATACTGTCGGTAATACATTATTTTCTCTCATAGATTTAAAGTGATTTTTTCTGTTGTTGCAAAGCATGGGTATTTAAAAAGCTGCAACCCAGTAACTTTGATTTTCATAGTCTACTCTGCCTTCTGCGTCTACCTTGTTGTATAAGAGACCAGTCAGCACTATGTATACCAACAATAACCACACACATGAATTCTGATTTGTGCACAAGGAAGCTCACAAATTTGTGTCCATCTTTTTCGTAGTAATCATATTGCTTGCATATTTTATTAGACTGATCATAGTCACGATGATCAGACAGATAATATTTGGTAGAGAAGATTAGAAGAAACATTTATATCATATTTTTGTATGTTTTTTCTGTAGAAAAGGTACCATGGGTTGATTGTGTTGGATCCCATTACTATATGATGTATTTGACTGCTATTCCTAAGAACTGCTCCTGGACACAGTGCTCTATGTTGACATGTCTTACATTTTATTGTGTCGCCTATCTGTATAGTTATTCGGATCTTACATTTTTGTATTTTTGTCGATGCAGGTGTGTTCTTCCTACTATAAAGCAACATGGATTTCTTTAAATTAAATTGTGCATATTATGGAAAATAAATCTTGTGTGTCTATAGTCATGTTCATGTATGTTCTGAACTGAGACAAATATTCTTCATTGTCTATGCTTTTTCCTTCTGTTAATGATGATAGTGCAGCTCTCCATGTTATTAATTCCTTACCCATTCACTTGAAATATTGCCTAAATATTATTATTTTTGTAGTTGGTTCAGCAGCCTGACTTAGATCTTCTACATTGCCCATAGAGAATCTTCAAAAGTGTAGTCATATAGAGAATCTTCAAAAGTGTAGTCATATATGTCACTTGATAAATTCCAGGACATTAATCTATACTGCTCCTATGCGTTTCAGCTGTCACAAATCCATGGTGAAATAAACAGGAGAATACATGCTTGCAGAAGTTGTCAAGAGGCTCCATTTAACCATCAAAGACCATGAGACCTACGAATCCAGTGATAGAGATGGACACAATCTCTCCTTGTGGAAGGACAATGTATCAATTGCCAACAAAACCAAACATTTCATCCTATCTTACCATGTAGTACTAACTTAACTGCAATGTATCACCTGTGTCAAAAACTATTTGAATCGCGTATTTGGCTATCTATGATATCAAACCTTTGTGTTCTTTCAATATCATATACACTCGAAAGCAAGGCCATTATATGATAAAAACCCATGTGCACTCCTAAGTTTATCAAAATAATTGCTTTCAGTTCATAGTGGGCTTTCGCCTTTCCTACACAACAAACAATTCAAAATATTTCTATATTGATTCATAGCACTTGATAAACAAGTATACATCAAAACCGTATGCTAAAAAAAGGCAAAGGGATCTCTTTTAGTTCTTGGTTCAAGTTTGTCTTGCGCGCCAAATGGCGCGATAGGTCATCTAGTGTCGTTAAAGGTGAAGGATATTTCGAGCACTGATTGGAAAACACATTTTTTGGGGTGAAAATCACGCTAATTGATGTTTATAATAACCTACCATGTGAAGAGAAGATCACATGGGAATAAAACCATCCACACATGGTGTTTCAGAGGAGAGGGCGACATGCGGTACGGGCACTGCCCGTTCGTACCAATGCTTGTACCGTACGGTGCCACCACCTGGTCAACTATTTAACCTCTGACAATCAGATCTCGCAGGAGAAGAACAAAGAGGGCATAACCGTGAACCTTAAGTAGAACACCTGGTCAACTATTTAACCTTTGACAATCAGATCTCACAGAAGAAGAACAAAGAGGGCATAACCGTGACAATCAGCTGATGACGTAATGGTGTTCTTCAAGCCTAATAGCATTGAAACAACAACTTGTGGTGCGATCCTACGGCTGTTTGGACATGCCTCGGGCCTGATCGCCAACATGGCAAAGAGTGCGACACTGCCAATACGATGTTCTCAGGAAGAAATGATGATGGTTTCACCTATGCTGGGATGCCCAGTGGCACCCTTTCCTTGCAAATACCTGGGGCTGCCTTTGACGCTCAGAAAGCAGACTGCAGCTCAGTTACAAGCGTTGGTGGATCATGTTGGAGACTGCTTGCCTCTTTGGAAAGCCGCTACTCTACCTAAAAGTGGTAGGCTATTAGTCATTCAGTCAGTCCTTTGCACGATTCCGGTACACTCCATGCTGGCACTGGACCTCCCCGCAAAAACGCCTAGCTGCCCTCGCAAAGATTTGTCGCGGTTTCCTGTGGTGTGGCAAGAAGGAGGCGAGGGGTGGCAATTGTTGGCGCCGCCTCCATCGACGCCGCTCTTCTTCTACCTCTTGCCTCACACAAGGAGAAACTCCACGCACACCCATGCACACATGCACCAAGGAAGAACTCACAAGCTTTGCCAAGAGGCTCCCTTGGCGATCACACAGTGGCTACATTGTTTCTCCAGCCCTCACGGACTTTATCTCATTGCTTGATATGCAACATATATACAAGGGGATGGCCTCACGCATGTGCTAACTAGTCGGCACGTTCGGCCACTAACTACACGTACCGCACGCCCAGGTAACTACCCTAGAATCCCTCCCAGCTAACAACTTATCCATGCAGCCACTAACTAACCCGTGCATGCATTTGACTCGACTAAACACAATACTGCTGTAGTTTGCACGCACACTCGCCACCACACGGCCACATGCATGGCTTATTGCCATCAGCAATTGCTCCGTCGCATGGGACATGGTTTGTTCTCCAAAATGGGCAGGTGGACTTGGTATCCCCAACCTGCAATGGCTAAACAAAGCGTTGAGGGCAAGATGGCCATGGTTGCAGAAGGCAGACAATAACAGGTCATGGGCGAAATTCCACATCCCGGTGCCAACGGAATCTCTAGAGTTGGTCCGGGCAGCGGCGCGCACTTCGGTGGGTAACGAAAAAGAACCCTCTTTTGGAAAGACAGGTGGATCAATGGGTATAGGCTACAGGAGCTTGCCCCGACAGTGCATAGACTAGTGCCCGATCGGCTAAAAAGATCAAATCTCGTCTCGGAGGCGATACATCACAATAGCTGGGCAAGTGACTTGGGACCCAACATAACCACGCAGGCCTTGGAGGAATTCCTACAGCTGTGGCCTCTCATAACTTCTGTTCAGCTCACGGAGGATGTGGAGGACGTGGTCACTTGGACCTGGGAGAAAGACGGGCAGTTTTCAGCGAGGTCAGCTTATGCGACCAGGTTCATGGGGCGCACGGTTGCCCCGACGGTGGCTTTCACTTGGAAATCTAGAGCGCCCTTGCAGTGCAGTTTCTTCGCGTGGTTGGCTTTCAAGAACCGATGCTGGATGTCTGATCGGCTAGCACGACGAGGGCTACCACATCAGGAAGCCTGCCCGCTCTGTAATCAACACGAGGAGACCATTCAACACCTCCTTGTGGGATGCGTTTTTCCGAAGCAGGTCTGGCATTGGATGGGAAGAACGACGGGCAGGCAAGATTTTGAGCCGAAGCAAGATGAAGGTCTTGGGGAGTGGTGCACTAGACAAGAGCGTACCACCATGCACTGCAAGTCCACTAGGGCCCTATGCTTACTCACGATGTGGATGATTTCGAAACACCGCAACGACATTGTGTTCGACGGCCCGACACCTTCCCTCTCGGCGACAATTCCCAGGATTAGGGACGAGGGTAGGCTGTGGGCTAAAGACGGCCTCTTGAAAGGAAATGTAAGAGGTTTTGAGGTGGATGAGGGTAGGCAATATCGAGAGGCTGATGACTTTGGGTGGTGCCGGATAAAATTCGGCATGTAAATATGTTGTACATAAGACTTGGGAGTCCCTCCCCCCTTCTTTAATGAATGATACGCGCACTCGTGTGTATTCGAGAAAAGAAAAGTAGAACACCCCACCTTCGAAAGGGATCCGGAGGAGGAATCGGTAGAAGAGCACCGCCACGCCAACACCTCAATCAAGGAGACTTCAACGTCTATCATCATCATCATCATCATGCACGTCCTTGATATCAGCTACTCCATTCATCTCTTTGTAATACCAAACCCTAGGTGAATTCATATGTGTATTACATTAATCATTCATCTGTTATTTCCATGAACATTATGATGATGTTTATTGTTTCTATGTGTGAATAAACTCCATAGTTCCCAGGGACATGGAGGAACCCTAGTATGTATATGATCTGAACACCGATAACATAGATGATTTTCTTTATATGTTTGTGTTAACTATTCTTCTTGATGTTCTATGAAGTCGAACTCACAACATTTGCCTTTAAGGACTTGAGGGATGCTACTATCATTGTGATGCGGGGATGAGGAGGTGTTGCGATGACGAAAGCTATTTCCCTCCTTTGTAGAATGTTTCATAAGGGGAATAAACGGAGACCTCAAAGCGTTAAGCCACGTCCACGGGTAGACCCTTAATCATTGCCGCCTTCACCTGGGAGGGGAAGGGATGGTGGTGGCGTCCGTAGATAAGGAGCTGTGGCAACATGCATGTATATTTATTTTGGCTCCACCCACGCATGAAAACATATAAAGTGGATTAGTTATTTGAACTCAGATTAATTGCGCATTTGCACAATTACGTAGCAAACACAATAGTAGTGAATCCAGACTCCCTGAGAATGCATTAGCCCTATTGAAGTACCCATCACTTTCATTTACTCTCATGTTTTTACTTCAATTCTAGCATACTTTAATTCTTGTCACAATACTCTTACAATATTTTAATTTTCACCTTGCCTTAGCTTCTGGCGGTTATTAACTTGTAGGCACATTACGATAAACCTCTGTGAAAGGCAAATACCATTTTCAGAAAGTAAGAGATATTGAAGTGAGGTGCAAACATATATATTCAGCTGAACTGATAATGCAGTTTCTGTGGCGGCGCCATGTTAGTCATATTTTCATTGTTCAAAAGATGTTCACCTATTCTAACGGTTTATCATCGTCTAGTCAAGTGTTTTCATTCTTGCGAGTACATAGAGAAGTGTGATCCACGGAACCTCATACTATGTAATGTTGCTTGTCGTCTTCTATGAGCATTTATGGTTAACCTTTTTGTTTTCATTCAGGTGTTCATGTTTTGTCTCTCGAAACCAGAACGCATAATGTTGTGATATATATGCTCGTTTAGCATGACAACACTAATGTGGACAAATATCCTTTATTAAAACAACAAAAAGTGTTAACAGAAAGTGTAAATACGTGTCACTAATGCGACATGTTTATTTTGACTCGTTGCAATCCCTACGTTTCCATATGATTTAACACGGTTGTTTCTAACTTTAAATTATTATTGTATATGAAAGGTATGGGAAACACTGAACTTTTAATATACACTATACCTAGACTAACAACAGTTGCGTGGAAACATCCCCATCTTTGCTTTGGACTTTGTTGGGTGTATTAGACATAAAAAGTGTTCCCCACACGAGACCACCCTCTTTTGAGAATGATAACGTGACTTTACCTATTAAATTTATAAATAACATATATATAGGAAAAATACATCTTACGATCCAGGGCAATTACCCCATATGCATGTCTCATATACTATCATGTGATAGTATATATTGAAGGAAATATGCCCTAGAGGTAATAATAAAGTTGTTATTTATATTTCCTTATATCATGATAAATGCTTATTATTCATGCTAGAATTGTATTAACCGGAAACTTAGTACATGTGTGAATACATAGACAAACAGAGTGTCACTAGTATGCCTCTACTTGACTAGCTCGTTAATCAAAGATGGTTAAGTTTTCTAGCCATAGACATGAGTTGTCATTTGATTAACGGGATGATGTGGGTCAATCTGTCAGGAGGCGGGGTACAGGTAGACCCACAGTACGGAATGAAAACAGTGGATCTGAACAATCTTGGGTACACAGACGAACCATTCGTCCTAGCCAATGATGTGGCGCAGGTTTTCTATGTGAAGGACATGTCTACCAAACCGAGAAAAAAAAGAAGGAAGCGAATACATCATACGATGAGCCAAAGCGCCACATAGTTCTTTCAGGAAAAAGAGACATCATGGGATTGGAGGGCAAGATAGACATGTCTGAAGATTATGAAAGGTTTCATGAAATTCCTCCCTTCAAAGTCAAGGCTGACCCAAGCACCCTGTTAAACGATGAAGATTATCCATGGTTACGACGCAATAAGCAAAGGACCCAAGCGAAGAAAAAATGAAGACTTTCTCTCCACAACTATTATGATGATGCCTTCGATCTAGAATATCACTGCAGTTACATGTGAAGAAATGAAATGCCTTTTGTAACAGATGAGTTTTCCTCCGAAACCCTGATACTTCGAAAGAGATTGTCCATTTTGTACACGAAGTGCATCCAGTTTTTGCCGTAACCCTCAACTTTTTAGCACATGCTATGTTGGTGAAATGATGATACCATGCCAACTTTTAACCTTTTCAGAGTTCATTTGTAGTGATTTTCAATTTCAGGGTCATTTAGCTCAAAAAATCAGTAAATGCATGAAAAATAACAAATGAAGTCAGAAAGGGTTGAAAATTGATGATGTGGCTTTGAATGGTGCATTTTGAACATACAAAAAGTCTGGAGTTCAAATAAGTTCAAAAAATGAAATCTCTTTGTAACAGATGAGTTTTCGTCCGAAACCATGATACTTCGAAAGAGATTGTCCATTTTGTACACGAAGTGCATCCAGTTTTTGCCATAACCCTCTCAACTTTTTAGCACATGCTATGTTGGTGAGATGATGATACCATGCCAACTTTCAACCTCTTCCAAGTTCCTCTGAAGTGCTTTTCAATTTCAGGGTCATTTAGCTCAAAGAATGAACTAATATAAAAAAGAATGAACTGGAAAACTTTTATGAAACTCTAATAGCAAAAATAATAAACTAAAAGAATAAACTAGAAAACTTTAATGAAACTCTA
>NC_057796.1:425261022-425277067 GCF_018294505.1 Triticum aestivum
AAAGGAAAGAGAATTTTCATAAAGTAAATAAAAAAGCAAAAAATAAAATAAAATAAATAAGTAGAAACAAAATAAAATAAAATAAAATAAAATAAAATAAACTTTAATAAAATAAAATAAATAAACTTTAATAAAATAAATAAAAAGCAACAGTAAGTATTTTGTTGTAAGTAGAAACAAAATAAAATAAATAAAGCAACAAAGAGAAAAAACTGGAAAAAAATAAAAAAATGCCACCTACTCGGCCACCACGGCCTGAGTACGACTAGAAACCCACCCATGAGCCAGGATTCAGGCCTGCAGAAGGCCCAGTAGGCCCACAGGCAGATACAATGTGTTTAGGCCCGTAAGCCTGCATTTGAGAGGAGCTCAAGTGGGTAGCGGGAGTGGGGCTTTTAAACCACTCCGAGCCCCTCTCAACTAGCGATGTGGTGTAAGTGCATCTAGTGCCCCTTAGTGATTTTGGTGTATTGAAGACTTATAGGTTAAGGGACTAATGTGTTTATGAGTGTACACAGGCCTATAAGTCTATGAGGAGTTTGATATTTACAGAGAAAGTCGACCCCTAAAAATGAAGTTCTTCGACTGAAGACTTTGGATTTCTGAAGACTTTGAAAGTGAAGAAATTGGTGTGACCTTGAAGACTTGGTATTCATTCGAGGAACATGAAGCGTGAACACTTTTGTTTTCGTAGTTTCATTTTCTTTTTCTTGAGTCATAGGAAACACCGTACTGTTAAAGGGGTCGAGGAAATACTAAGGAAAAAATTTCCAAGTGATGCTCAACTCAAAATCCTACACGTACCAATCACTTCGAGTGAAGCCATTGGAAATCTCATACAGTTCAGTCATATTCTTCAATGACAGAGACGAAGTTCTTCTGGTCTATGAGGAATTTGTTTTGACCGAGGAGTTAGGAATTCGCCAGTGCGGATTGCCTACACAGTGAGGAACATGATAGCCCTGAGGAATTTGAGCCTCAAATATCCGACCGTTGCTGTGCTACGCGCCAGCTGTCCCAAAATATCTACCCACCTAACGGTCATATCATTGAAGGGCATTTATGTCTTATCATGTCGGGCTGCTCCCTAGGCTATAAATAGCCGCCCCCTACAACCACTAGCTGGTTGGCTGCTTCGAGAGAAACTGACACTTGTCATTTGAGAGCATCCCATCCTCCGAGGACTTTGAGCAAAAATCATCGAGTGAGGAAAACCCAAACCCAAACACCTACAAACCCAAAGTGATTGAACATCACTGAAGAGATTGATCCTGCGTGGATCCGACGCTTGTTACCTTTGAAGACTGTGCTTCTTCCAGACGGTTAGGCGTCATGGTCTAGAGCATCCAAGAGGAATTCTGGATCGCCGAGTGACCGAGTTTGTGAAGGTTCGGAAGTCACCTGAAGACTTACCACGAGTGATTAGGCGAGGTCTGTGTGACCTTAGCTCAAGGAGAATACGGTGAGGACTGTGTGTCCGGGACTGTGTGTCCCCAGGTTTAAATACCTAGCCGCTCCAACCAGATGTACAACTGAGACAGCAGTTGGAACTGGTCTACCAAATCATTGTCTTCACCAAGCCTTCTGGTTCTATTTCCTCAACTCTTTCATTTCCTCATAACCGTGTTGTGCGCTTGTTCATATCTGTGTTTGAAGAATTTGACTGAAGACTTTCTCAATTTCCTCAGTTCAATTTCTTTAGTTTGTTTGTCTTCATCCTGTGTTATCCTGTGTTTACGCTTTCTGTACTCTATGTCTGTCTTCATTTCATCATGATGACCATGCTTGTGTTCTGTTATGTTTACTTCTGAGTACTTATTCCGCTGCAAGTAGTTCTTCGCTAAGGAGTTTCCTCACCTACAAATTCCATCAGTGAAGAATTCATAAAAATCGCCTATTCACCCCCCTATAGTCGATATAACGCACTTTCAATTGGTATCAGAGCAAGGTACTCCCTTGTTCTGTGTGATTTTGGTTTAACCGCCTGGAGTTTTAGTTATGTCGACCACAGGTATGATCAAGGTCTCTGCGGGGTGTCCTACCTTCGATGGCACGGACTCCCCTACTGGAAGAATAAGATGCGAATGCATCTTGAGGCAATTGATAACGATCTCTGGTATGTTGTGGAAAATGGTGTTCCCTCAGTCACACCTTCTCTGAACGCCACTGATGTGAAGAGATTCAAGCAACTCGATTATCAAGCGAAGAACATCATATGTGGCCATCTGAGCAAAGGGCAGTATGGAAGAGTGAGTGCTTTGGAAACTGCTAAGCTTATCTGGGATAGACTGTCCAAAGTGAATGAAGGAGTCTCAACTCAACGTGACTCTCGTGTTGACGTTCTTCGCAATCTCTTCAACCGCTTCAAGAGACTCGACAATGAAAATGTTCAGCAAACCTTCGATCGCCTCACTGACATCTCAAATGAGCTTCAAGCACTTGGTGCCACTGACATCACCGACCATGAGGTGGTGAAGAAATTGATGAGATCGCTTGATTCCTCATTTGATACTCTGGCACTAATGATACAAGAACGTGCTGATTACAAGTCACTTGATCCCGCTGATATCCTTGAGAGGCTAAACACTCATGAGTTCCAGCTTGCTGAGAAGAGAGATCTCTATGATTTGAGCTATGGAAGATCACGTGCTCTGAAGGCCAAGGTTGTCTCTGAATCTGAAGGTGAAGATTCTGGTAGTAGCCTTGGTGATCCTGAAGAATTGAGCCAGGAGCTAGCACTGCTCGTGAAGAAATTCCAGAAGTTCTCAAGACGTGGTCGCTTTGGAAAATCCTCAAGGAGCATTGATCCCTCATCCAGTGACTACAAGAAAAGGCTATGCCACAAATGCAAGAAACCTGGTCACTACATTCAAGATTGTCCTCAGTGGGAAAAGGAATCAAAGAAGAAGAAATACAAGGATTACAGTTCTGATGGCTCAAAGAAGAAGAAGAAATCTTCAAAGTCTTCATCATCAAAATCCTCGAAGTCTTCATCTCACAAGAAGAGCAGGTCCAAGAAGGCTCGGGCATTCATTGGCAAGGAAATGGACTCTGAGGCCGAATCTGAGGAACATGAGGAAGAGCAGGCATCTGAGGAGTCCGAGTCCGGTGTGGCGAGCCTAGCTCTCGCTACTGCATTCGTCAGCAAGTCCATCTTCAACTCTGAAGAAAATGGCTTCACCAACAAGGCTGATGAAGACAATGATGACTACGCTCCCACCTATTGCTTCATGGCAAAGGGTGCCAAGGTTCTCAAATATACCTCCTCTGAATCTAGTGAGGATGAATCTGATGAAAACCTCAAGCCCAACTACTCTAAACTTGCTAAGATTGCTATGAAACAACAAAAGGCTTTTGAAAAGGTTCAAAACATGATATACAAAAGTGATGATATGTTGGGTGAAGAAATGGATCGCACTAAAACCTTGACTGAAAATCTTCAGAGACTTCAGTCTAGGTTTGACAACCTTCAAGGTCATCATAACACTCTCTTATCTGATCATGAGAAGCTTTCTTATGAATTTCTTCAAAGAAAGCAAGATCTTGAAAATCTAAGAGTGAGTTATGAAGATATTCAGAAGGAGCGCAATTCATTACTTGCTCAACAAATCAGCGCTTCTCAGGAAGAATTTGTTCCTCCATGTTTGAAGTGCATTGAACGTGAAACTGCTAATTCTTCACCTGAATGTTCAAATGCTTCCAATGCTACAAATTCTTCAACTGTCTCTACTATCACTAATTCCTCATCTGAGGACATTGCTAGTATCACTGATGATGCAGGGCTGAAGGAATTGTACATGACAGGCATGTACAAAAGCCTCAAAGGGCATCAGACTCTTTGTGATGTGCTTAAAAAGCAGATCCTCAATAGGAACCCTAGGAAAGAGGGTATTGCCTCTGAAAGGAAAATCAATGCTGATGGTACATATTGGAAGCCTGAGCAGTACCCCAAAACCTCATGGGTTGCTGCAAAGGGACCTCCAGTTGATCCATCCAATTTATCTGGCTTTACATGTGAATCCCCTCATTCTTCTGATGAGTCATTTGACTCCAACTATAAACTATTCAAAAATCAGAATGGTGAAGTATTTGCTAGATATGTTGGCACTAACTGCAGGAACGGTTCCCCTGTGAAGAAAATCTGGGTTCCCAAAAGATGCCTTGAAAATCTTCAGGTGAATGTCCTCATGACACCACCAGTGAAGAACAGGAACCCCAGATCAAATTCTTCATATGGACCAAATTCTTCATATGGATCCAAGTCCTCATACGGACCAAATTCCTCACGTGGATCAAATTCCTCAAAAGGATCAAAGTCCTCATATGAATATCATCGTGCTAACAACTCTGTTTCGTAGGGAAGAGCTAAGGGCTATGAATATGAGCATTATTCTTCTAACCATTATGTTCATAAGTCCTCGAAGAATTTCTCTGCTTATTCATAGGCTTATCCTAACTCCTCTTATGTGAAACGAAATGGGCTGGCTTCTATGCCACCTTTCTCATATGGAGTTCGCAGAGTGATGAACTCTTTGCCACCCCTTCAGATGTGGGTGGTGAAGAAAAAGAACTAATCTCTTCTGCAGGTCAGGTCTCCAGACGTGCTAAAACGTCTGAAGAATTTGCTGGAGACCTAAAATTGCCTGATAGGACGCAGGCTAATCATGAAGAAATGAACTCTCATTTCTCGCGTCCTCATATTGCTTTATCTGTTCTATTACTTGATGAAGTTGATCTAATGAATTGATGTCATATTCTTCACTGATGAAGTATATGAGTTCGTAAGCTGCACTAATTCATCTGCAGGATGATCAACCCAAAGCCACTGAGTGGGTCCTCGATAGTGGATGTACAAATCACATGACTGGTGACAAGAATCTATTAATGGATGCTCCCTTATCTCCATCGCATCTGAAGCATATCATCTTTGCTGACAAAGGCAAAAGTCAGGTATTGGGTCTTGGTAAGGTTGCGATCTCAAAGGATCGACACATGGACAAAGTCATGCTTGTCGAGTCCTTAGGATACAACCTCATGTCTGTCTCAATGCTTTGTGATCTTGATACGGTTGTTGTCTTTGGCAAGTATCATTGTGTTGTGATCATGGAAGCTGACAATTCCAAAGTCTTCGAAGGCTTTAGGAGAGGAGACTTGTATATTGTTGATTTCTCTACAGGACCACAACTAGTTGTGTGCCTACTTGCAAAAGCTTCAGAAGGCTGGCTATGGCATCGACGACTTGGTCATGCAGGCATGAGGAATTTGCACATGCTTGCGAAGAAGAAGCATGTCATTGGCATTGAGAATGTCAAATTTCTCAAGGATCACTTATGCGGAGCCTGTGAAGCTGGAAAGATGACAAAGGCCAAGCATCCGGCGAAGACTATCATGACTACTACTCGACCATTTGAATTGCTTCACATGGATCTCTTCGGTCCTAACCATTATTCTACAGTTTCAAATGATACATCTCAATATGGCTTTGTTATTGTTGATGATTACTCTTGATACACATGGGTACACATTGTTACTTACAAACATGAAGTGCAGGAAGTCTTCAAACAATTTTCCTCGAGGGCTTCAACCAACTTTGGTGTGAAGATCAAGCACATCAGAAGTGACAATGGAACTGAGTTCAAGAACTCTGGTCTTGATGACTATCTTGATGAACTTGGTATTACTCATGAGTTATGTGCTACTTATACTCCTCAGCAGAATGGCGTCGTGGAGCGCAAGAACAGGACTCTTGCTGAGATGGCTCGCACTATGCTTGATGAATACAAAACGCCTCGTCGTTTCTGGATTGATGCAATTGATACTGCGTGCCACATCATCAACAGAGTATATCTTCACAAATTCTTCAAGAAGACTGCCTATGAACTCCTCAGTAACAAGAAACCTAAT
The DNA here is from genome assembly GCF_018294505.1 of Triticum aestivum. Classification (NCBI taxonomy): domain Eukaryota; kingdom Viridiplantae; phylum Streptophyta; class Magnoliopsida; order Poales; family Poaceae; genus Triticum; species Triticum aestivum. Next base: position 425,266,927 of record NC_057796.1, read on the forward strand.
GTGAGTTATTTCAAAGTCTTCGGTGCTAAATGTTGGATTAGAGATCCTCATCACAACTCAAAATTTGCACCGAAAGCACATGAAGGTTTTATGCTTGGTTACGGAAAGGAATCGCACACCTACAAAGTCTTCAACAATGTTCTTCACAAGGTTGTAGAAACTGTAGATGTGCGGTTCGATGAAACTAATGGCTCGCAAAGAGAGCACCTACCTTCTGTGATAGATGAACCAGCACCTGAGGAAACTATCAAGTTCAAGGCTACTGAGGATGTCATTCCTACCGAAGAATCCGCTGAAGAATTCATTCCAGAACGAGAAGAACGTCGAGCTAATGCACCTGAAGAAAATGGTGCTGAAGAAAATGCTGATCAAATTCCTCGACGACAACCCGCTCATCCTCGCATTGCAAATGAAGTGCAAATTGAGAAAATCATCAATGACATCGAAGCACCAGGTCCTCTCACACGCTCAAGAGCTTCACATTTATCTAACTTTTGTGGGCACTTTGCTTTTGTCTCTATCACAGAGCCCACTAAGGTAGATGAAGCATTTATGGAGCCTGAGTGGATTCAAGCTATGCAAGAAGAATTACATCAGTTCGAGCTCAACAACGTCTGGGAACTGGTCAAATGTCCAGATCCTCGCAAGCACAATATCATTGGCACAAAGTGGATCTACCGCAACAAGCAAGATGAAAACGGCCTTGTGGTGAGGAATAAGGCACGGCTTGTAGCTCAAGGCTACACACAGGTTGAAGGAATTGATTTCGATGAAACTTTTGCACCTGTTGCTAGACTTGAGGCTATTCGCATATTACTTGCTTATGCTAACCATCATGATATCACTTTATATCAAATGGATGTGAAAAGTGCATTCCTCAATGGTAAGCTTGAGGATGAAGTATATGTTGCTCAACCCCCAGGTTTTGAAGATCCAAAGCATCCTGACAAAGTCTTCAGACTCAATAAGGCCCTCTATGGCCTCAAAAGGCCCCTCGGGCATGGTATGATACTATGAAGGAATTCCTCATGAAGAAAGGCTTCAAACCCGGTTCACTTGACCCAACTCTTTTCACTAAATCTTATGATGGTGAATTGTTTGTGTGCCAAATATATGTTGATGATATTATCTTTGGCTGTACTGACCAACGTTACACTGACGAATTTGGTTATATGATGAGAGAGGAATATGAAATGTCTATGATGGGAGAATTGAAATTCTTCTTAGGTCTTCAAATTCGTCAACAGCGCAATGGCATATTCATATCTCAGGAGAAATACCTCAAGGATGTACTGAGGAAATTCGGCATGCAAGATTGCAAAAGGGTCAAAATTCCTATGCCCACAAATGGCCACCTATGCACTGAGGAAAATGGTATTGACTTCGATCAAAATGTATACTGCTCCATGATTGGTTCTTTATTGTATTTATGTGCATCTAGGCCAGATATTATGCTTAGTGTTTGCATGTGTGCCCGATTTCAAGCTACACCGAAGGAATCACACCATAAGGCTGTGAAGCATATTCTTCGATATCTAGCTCACACACCAACACTTGGATTATGGTACCCCAAGGGCTCGGCTTTTGATCTCATTGGATATTCAGACTCTGAGTATGCTGGTGATCGTGTGGACCGCAAGTCAACATCTGGTACATGTCATTTCCTCGGACGATCTTTGGTCTGTTGGTCCTCGAAGAAACATAACTGTTTATCACTGTCTACTGCTGAAGCTGAGTACATTGCTGATGGTTCTTGATGTGCTCAATTGCTGTGGATGAAGCAAACTCTCAAGGACTACGGCGTCAACATGAAGAATGTGCCTCTCTACTGTGACAATGAGAGTGCCATCAAGATTGCTCACAACCTAGTTCAGCACTCGAAGACAAAGCACATTCAGATTCGTCATCGTTTTCTTCGTGATCATGTGTTGAAGGGCGACATTTCTATTGAGCATGTGAAGACTGAAGAACAGTTAGCCGATATCTTCACAAAGCCCTTGGATGAGAAGAGATTTAGCAAGTTGCGGTGTGAGCTAAATATCTTAGAATCTTCGAATGTTCTTTGAATAAGACACTCATCCTAACACTTATGCATAAATTGATGACTCAGATGTGCAACACATGAAGAAACGTTTTTCTTCAATCAATGAAGAATAACACTCTAAGTGTGAAGAAATTAACGAAGAATTTGATTCACAGAACCCTACGACAATTGTACGCGGTGTCTGAAATCATCATTCTTATACGGTGGGTCACGCCACCACCAAAGTTGAAAATCTTCAATTTGAGTTTTTCCTCAGTTGTTCATTTTCTTCAACTTTGCATTGTCTTCACCTTTTCCGTCGTTTTTCTTCATTAGCTATATATATATGAGTTTATGTCCTCTACAACATTCACTTATTGCTAATTCTTCAAGCTGTTTTTTCTGCTAAGTGAATGTGATCGGACCCTTCCCCCTCTATGCTAAACTCTCAACCCATTCTATTCACAAATTCTTCATGTGCGTTCTATTTGAAACTCGTTCAAAATCTTCACCGTGTCCTTGTTAGCTGAAGAATTTGAGAACGCAACGTTAAAACTTATCTTATCCAAAATTTTCGGTTTTGCCGCTCAAACCGTTCCGGATCCCACGAAAACACTTATCTATTCACCCACGATCTCACACGATCTCCACTTCTCAGTACATGGGTGACACATGTCAAGCGACTGAGAAGGGTCAGGGGCACGTTCGTCCAATTTCTTCAGGCGAATAGTTTTTCACCGTGGCCATATATACCCCTCCCCTTCCTCACTCCGTTTTACTCCACTCGACCTCACTCCAGCTCGAGCTTCTCAAACCCTAGCGCCGCCGCTACTTCATCGTCGCTGGTGAGGAAGAGCTTCACTGCCTCGACCTCGTCGCCGTCGTACTCGCGCCGGCTGCAGATTTCTTCTCTCCGCCGCCGCCGTAGCTGTCTTCCTCAGCCGAGTTAGGGCGTGGAAGATCTGAACTGATGAACTTCACATCTACACTTCCAGGGTAATTAAAAGTTACTTTTGTTGCCCTCTTTGATTCAAATGATTTCTACAAAATCTTCAAAGGTGTTTATTCTTCAAATTCTTCACACACTAAACACCTCACATGTCATCTGTTCTTGATTCGTTTCTCTAAGCAACGATTTTTCTCCAAGATTCCTCAATTGTGTGGATCTTCGATCTATACAACTCTGGAACCTAAGACAAAGAATGCTTAGTGAGATTCTTCAAGACTCATCTGGTCAAATTCCTCAAACTTGTTCTTTTCGAAAAACCTTCTGAGAACGCATATGACCTCTCCAAATTCCTCGCAACTATACTCTGTTCATTGGTACTCATGTCCGCTGCTGAATCACTAGGTTCTCATCAACTTAACTCATTTACAGCGTTCCTCGAAGAAAAGTTGCATACATCTCCAGAGAATTCCATTGTTCAAATTCCTCAGCTGAAGAAAATGGCTGATGGAAAGAATCCACAGAAAGGAGGAAAGAGGCCTGAAATCAATACCGCCTTTGAGATCCCTGATGACATATACAAAGATTATTGCACTCCTGATGAGGCCAAGTTTGGTAAGGAGGACAAGAATCAGCGCAAGGTGCGCATCCAAAGGATAGAGAGGAGATGGGCAAGAGAGTGGAGGGAGTACAGATATGTTACTCCCAAATACATGAAGAAATTCGCGCTAAATCCTCCATGCCCAAGACCTCCGTTGGCACCTAGCCAAGAAGCAGATCCCACCAGCCTCAAGCGCGGTGAGGATTATCCTGATGAATGGGCCAAGCGCCAGGCCAAGTTGGCTAGACAAGCCAGAGGAGCAGTGAGCAAATTCAACGAAGACTCTGCTGCTGCTGCTGCTGCTGCTGAGGCCTCTGTCAAACCGAAGAAGGCCATGTCAAAGAAGCCTGCTCACAAGCCAAGTGCTTCTTCTTCAATGCCCTCACGGCCAAGTTCCTCAGCAATGCCCTCACGGCCAGAATCTTCAAAGCCCTCACGGCCAACTCCTCAAGCTGCTCCTGCTCCTCCAAAGTCCTCAGCTCCTCCGTTAAGTCCTCAGCTGCTCCGACCAAATCCTCAGCACCTGTGCATCTTGCCACGTGCCAAAGGACGACATGCATCTCTATTGCCTCAGGAGCTTCTGCTAGTTCCTCAGCCGCACCAAATTCTTCAACTGGTCCTTCTCTGCTGAAGACAAAGGCCACTGCCGGACGAGGTTCTCGCCCAAGTCCTCAGAAGAAGCAGGTCGCCTTCCAAGTGCCGTCTGACGAAGATGAAGCTGATGATGAAGAACTTGCAGAAATCATCAGAGACAGGCAGGTCAGGGCCGCTAGAGCCAAGGGCACAGATGTGCCTCTGCTTTTGGATCCAAAGTTGATCCTCGACTACATTGATCTCTGGCACAAGGACCCAAACACTCCTTTGCCTGATTTCAAGCTGACTCCTGGCCAAAGTCATATGCTGACTGCCTTCATCCAAGAAGAAAAATGGAAGTTTGAAAAGGCCAGGCAGATCAAGAAAGCGCAGTACAAGAAGGAGCGTTTTCTGAAGAAAAATGTTGTCTCTATGACAACTGAAGAACTTGTCAGTATTCAGTCTGAGATCAAGAAACTCAGTGATGAATTTGACGTTTACCAGGCTGACTGGCTTGGAGCCAAAGTCCGTTTTGTGAAGTTGACAGAAAGATTCACTTCAAATGTTGCAGCACCTACGCAACAAGAAATTCCTCAGGCTGAAGCATCTGCTCAGCCGACTGAAGAACATGCCAGCACCGCTGATGAAAATCAGGCAGTTGAAGAAAATGAGAGCGCCAGGGCTGATGACTGCATTCCAGCCGTTGAAGAAATTGCTAGGGCATCCACTAGTGGTGCGCCTGAAGAAAATGAAGAAGTCAGGGCAACTGCATCAGTTGTGCCTGAAGAAATTCAACCAAGTTCCTCTGCTCCTCCTGCGCCTACCCCAACTCCGATCCTTCCATTTGCATCAGATGTGAAGAAGACCAAGGCTGCAGAGCATGCAGCAGTGAAGAAAAGGAAGGCATCAACTTCATCAGATTCTTCAGCTCCGAAGAAGATGAAGCCTTTGACCAGCTCGTTTGCAAATCCGATTGATCTGTTGCTATCTCAACCATGCCATCTAAGGACCTTGTTCCTTATGATGAAGACTATGTGATTCCAAGTGAATCTGATGAAGAGAATCCTTCTGCTGCTTCGTCAGAGCAGTTGGATGAAGAAATTGAAGTGGATGCAATCCCTTCAACTCCAATTGTCTCCTCGCCCATGCCTCAGTTCACTGCTGAAGAGGCCGGCGTTGAAGAATTGGAAGAAGAAGAAGATGTGGACATTGGAATTACTACTCCAGTGATGAATGATGACTTTTGGGAAAGTCAGCACCCCAACTCTCCTCTGTTCACACCATTTTAACAAATTCCTCAGTTCCCGATTGCTACTGAAGTACAAATGGGATCTGAAGAACCTCGTGCAACCCCGTCTGTCCATGAAGAAATTCCAGCCACTAGTGCTGAAGAAAATGTAAATGAAGAATTGAAGACCCAGGCTGTCACTGAAGAAGAAGCTGAAATTCCTCAGCCTGTGGAACCTGAGATTGCGATTCCTGAGGTAATAATGCAATTGACTAACACTCCTCAGCCCAAACCAAAGGATCCATTCTCAAAGAAGCAGGAATTCAAGGCTGATGATTTCTTCGGCGAGCACGTGTTCTTCACTAACTATAATCCCTGTGACTCTGCTCGTCTTAGAAGGAAGCGCTTCTGGACCGCCAGCCAGGCCAACTTCTATTCTTCACTGCTCTTTAACAAGGACAAAGTCTTCGACCACGAGCATATTCCTCATGTGGACATGGAATCACTGCCTTGCTTCACCCCTGTCCTCAGTGAGCTTCATGACGCAGGCCTCCTCAACTTTTGCACACACATAGTTGATTGGAATGAAGAGCTCATTCTTCAATTCTACGCAACACTGCACATGACAGGAGATGCTGACGATGTGAACTCCTGGGTTCTGGACTGGATGACCGATAACACTCACTATAAGGCACCGGCCTCTGAATTACTTCACGCCCTGCCAATCAGTCCTCCACCTGAAGGAGCTCGTTGCCTATACCAAGAGCCTGAACTTACTGCTCATTATATGCAAGTGCTCATGAAGCCTCTGAAGCAAAATCAAGCCCCAAGGACCAAATTCCTCGTGAGGGAATTGCTCTATGTGCCAAGAACAGTCTATCACATTCTGATGAAGACTATGAGTCCAATCAAAGGCCATGATTCAAATGATGAAGAAGTTGTTGGCATCATGAAGAATCTGCTGTTCAATATCATGCATGGCATTCCTGTCAACTATCATTATTTCTTCATGAGGACTATGGAAAATGTTGCACTTTCTCCGTTTGAGCTGAAGCATTATGCACCTTGGATTATGAGATTCCTCAGAACAAGGTCTTCACTCAACTACAAGGCTGATTTTCAGAATCACCTCAGCTACTTGCCCCCGATTGAAGTCCTCAAGCGAACCTATTCCTCAGCTGATGAAAAGGGCAAGGCACCAGCTGTTATTGATGAAGGCATTCGTCCATTGGATGGTCAGTTTCGCAAAGCTGCATCTTATTCCACCAATGATGACTCTGCCACTCATGATTCTGCTGCCCATGCATCCAAGCCAAATCCTCAAGCCACTGCTCCTCGTGTGATGACTGACCGTGAGCTTCTACTTAGTCTTCACCAGAAGGTGGATCGAAACCATAAATGGGTTAAGCGTCAGTTTGGTTCAATTCTTCACAACATGACTGCTACACATAATGCAGTGAAGAAAAACCATTACTACCTCCATGAAGTCTTCGGTCGCACCTGGGCTATTCTATCTCATGTATATGGTGAAGAAGATCTGAAGAAAATGGGTCTCAAGGAAGATTTTGACTGGTCTGCTCCTCCACCCAAGAAATACAAGAAGTTCAAGGTTCCTTCGTTGGTGGCCAGTTCATATTCTTAATCGCGCGAAACCGACGAGCATGAAGACTTGTACGACACTGCGGCAGGCCCTACATCAACAAACGACCCCAACAATGCTGGCGCTCCTTCATCAACTTGATATTCTTCAGGGGCGTTAGTCCTCATTTTCAACCCTTTTGGTCATTCGATGACAAAGGGGGAGAAATTTGAGTTAGTCTTCAAGCGGGTCTATCTATATGGGCGTGTCTTTTACTAAGTTGCAACTCTCGTTCTTTTGATGACTTTGCTGGATCGAGTTGTAAACTTAAACTCTATGGTGGCCTGATACTTTTGCTGAGCTTTTCTGCATGCTTATTCCTCATTAATGTTAATGCACGCATGCTGAATTACATCAGTCACCATATTTCATCATGCATTTCAAATTCTTCATATATTATGTCAAATGCGTGTATGAATTACAAGATATAGGGGGAGATCTCCATGATTCTACTCTTCAAGTGTGCATTGCTTCAAAAGCAAATTCCTCACTATACACATCTTCAGGGGGAGTTCTTCTATATCTTGCAATCAAATTCCTCAATTTCAGTATTTACACTTCATATGTTTATCCCCGTTGAAAACTTAACCTATATTGTCATCAATCACCAAAAAGGGGGAGATTGTAAGTGCATCTAGTGGCCCTTAGTGATTTTGGTGTACTAAAGACTTATAGGTTAAGGGACTAATGTGTTTATGAGTGTACACGGGTCTATAAGTCTATGAGGAGTTTGATATTTACAGAGAAAGTCGACCCTAAAAATGAAGTTCTTCCACTGAAGACTTTGGATTTCTGAAGACTTTCTGAAGACTTTGAAAGTGAAGAAATTGGTGTGACCTTGAAGACTTGGTATTCATTCGAGGAACATGAAGCGTGAACACTTTTGTTTTCGTAGTTTCATTTTCACTTTCTTGAGTCATAGGAAACACCGTACTGTTAAAGGGGTCGAGGAAATACTAAGGAAACATTTCCAAGTGATGCTCAACTCAAAATCCTACACCTACCAATCACTTCGAGTGAACCCATTGGAAATCTCATACAATTCTGTCATATTCTTCAGTGACAGAGACGAAGTTCTTCTGGTCTCTGAGGAATTTGTTCTGACTGAGGAGTTAGGAATTCGCCAGTGCGGATTTCCTACACAGTGAGGAACATGACAGCCCTGAGGAATTTGAGCCTCAAATATCCGACCGTTGCTGTGCTACGCGCCAGCTGTCCCAAAATATCTACCCACCTAACGGTCATATCATTGAAGGGCATTTATGTCTTATCATGTCGGGCTGCTCCCTAGGCTATAAATAGCCACCCCCTACAACCACTAGCTGGTTGGCTGCTCCGAGAGAAACTGTCACTTGTCATTTGAGAGCATCCCATCCTCCGAGGACTTTGAGCGAAAATCATCGAGTGAGGAAAACCCAAACCCAAACACCTACAAACCCAAAGTGATTGAGCATCACTGAAGAGATTGATCCTGCGTGGATCCGACGCTTGTTACCTTTGAAGACTGTGCTTCTTCCAGACGGTTAGGCGTCATGGTCTAGAGCATCCAAGAGGAATTGTGGATTGCCGAGTGACCGAGTTTGTGAAGGTTCGGAAGTCACCTGAAGACTTACCACGAGTGATTGGGCGAGGTCTGTGTGACCTTAGCTCAAGGAGAATACGGTGAGGATTGTGTGTCCGGGACTGTGTGTCCTCAGGTTTAAATACCTAGCCGCTCCAACCAGATGTACAACTGAGACATCAGTTGGAACTGGTCTACCAAATCATTGTCTTCACCAAGCCTTCTGGTTCTATTTCCTCAACTCTTTCATTTCCTCATAACCGTGTTGTGCGCTTGTTCATATCTGTGTTTGAAGAATTTGACTGAAGACTTTCTCAATTTCCTCAGTTCAATTTCTTCAGTCTGTTTGTCTTCATCCTGTGTTATCCTGTGTTTACGCTTTCTATACTCTATGTCTGTCTTCATTTCATCATGATGACCATGCTTGTGTTTTGTTATGTTTACTTCTGAGTACTTATTCCGCTGCAAGTAGTTCTTCGCTAAGGAGTTTCCTCACCTGCAAATTCCTCAGTGAAGAATTCATAAGAATCGCCTATTCACCCCCTCTAGTCGATATAACGCACTTTCATGTGGGACTAAAGTTTTGGCCGCGGCAACAGCCCCCCCTTTCGTCCCGGTTGGTGGCACCAACCGGGACCAATACCCACCTTTGGTCCCGGTTGGTGGCACCAACCGGGAACAATGCCCCTCTTTAGTCCCGGTTGGTGCCACCAAGTTTCCCGCCCTTTGGGCTGCTGAAAAGAGACCTTTGGTCCCGGTTGGTGGCACCAACCGGGGCGAAAGGGGGGCATTGGTCCCGGTTGGTGCGACTATATAAGAAACAGTTAGCAATTTTTCAAAAATTCATCGCCAGTTGCCCCCCGCCCGATGACGCCGAGCTCATCGAGGGCACCAGGCTGCCCCGATCGACGCCGTCCGCCGCCCCTGCCGTTGCCCGTGCCTCGTCGTCACCGCCTCTATCGCCGCTGCCGCCCGGCCCGTCCTGACGCTGCCCGGCCCGCACCGACACCGCCCCGACGCGTCCCAGCCCGCCCCGATGCCTCCTCTGTGAGCACCGTGCCATGCCCTACCCCGCCGCTACCGCCGCCGCGTTGCCACCCCGCCGCTGCCGCCGTTGCTTTTTTTGTTATATATGCTTTCTTTTTATATGTATGTATGTATGTATGTATGTATGTTCTGTATGTATGTATGTATTTTTAAAACTTTTTACATGTATGGAAAAGAGACGAAGAAGGAAGAAGGAAGAAGGGAAGGAAAAAGGTAGAAGGAAGAAGGAAAAGAAGGAAGAAGGGAAGAAAAAGAAGGAGAGGAAAAAGGGGAGAAAAAAGAGAAGAAGAGGAGAAAAAAATAAGAAGAGAAAGAAGGAGAAGAAGAAGAGAAGAAGAGGAGAAAAAAATAAGAAGAGGGGGTGTCGTAATATATCTATTTTTTCTTCTTCTTCCTCTTCTTATTTTTTCGGGAACGAGGGTGTCGAGGATCGCCGAGCGGTCGAGGGTCGGACATGACATGAGGGGGGACGTCGGACATGTGATGAGGGCGGACGTCGGACATGACATGAGGGGGGACATCG